>NW_028327709.1:0-12500 GCF_031878675.1 Megascapheus bottae | reverse complement strand
AGGGTTAGGGTTATTATTAAGGTTAGGGTTAGGGTTAGGGTTAGGGTTAGGGTTAGGGTTAGGGTTCGGATAAGGGTAAGGGTTAGGGTTAGGGTTAGAGTTAGGGTTAAGGTTAGGGTTAGGGTTAGGATTAGGTTTAGTTTTATGTTAAGGACAGGGGTTAGGGTTAGAGTTAGGGTTAGGTTTAGGGTTAGGGTTAGGGTAAGAGTAAGAGTTAGGGTTAGGGATAGGTTTAGGGTTAGGGTTAAGGTTAATGTTATTGTTAGGGTTAGGATTAGGGTTAAGGAAAGGGTAAGGGTTAGGCTAAGGGTTAGTGTTAGGGTTAGGGTTAGTGTAAGGATAAGGGTTAGGGTTAGGATTAGGGTAAGGTTTAGGGTTAGGGTTAGGGGTAGTGTTATTGTTAGGGTTAGGGTTAGGTTTAGGGATATGGTAAGGTTAAGGGTTTGGGTTAGGGTAAGGGTAGGTTTAGGTTTAGGGTAGGGTTAGAGTTAGGGTTAGGGTTAGGATTAGGGTTAGCATTAAGGTTAGGGTTAGGCATAGGGTAAGTGTGAGGGTTAGGGTCAGGGTTAGGTTTACGGTTAGGGGTTCGGTTTAGGGTTATTGTTAGGTTTAGGGTTAGGGTTAGTGTAAGGGTAAGGGTTAGCGTTAGGGTTAGTGTTAGGGTTAAGGTTAGGGTTAGAGTTAGGTTTAGGGTTAGGGTTAGGGTTAGGGTTAGGGTAAGGGTAAGGGTAAGGGTAAGGGTTAGGGTTAGGGTAAGGGTAAGGTTTATGGTTAGGGTTAGGGTTAGGGTTAGGGAAAGTGTAAGGTTTAGGGTTAGGGTTAGCGTTAGGGTAAGGATTAGGGTTAGGTTTAGGGTAGGGTTAGGGTTAGGGTTAGGGTTAGGGTTAGGGTAAGGGTAAGTGTTAGGGTTAGGGTTAGGGTTAGGGTTAGGGTATGGGTAAGAGTTAGGGTTAGGGATAGGGTTAGGGTTAGGGTTAAGGTTAATGTTATTGTTAGGGTTAGGATTAGGGTTAAGGAAAGGGCAAGGGTTAGGGTAAGGATTAGTGTTAGGGTTAGGGTTAGGGTAAGGATTAGGGTTAGGGTTAGGGTAAGGATTAGGGTTAGGGTTAGGGTTAGGGTAAGGTTTAGTGTTTGGGTTAGGGGTAGGGTTAACATTAAGTGTAGGTTTTGTGTTAAGGTAAGGGTAAGGGTTAGGGTTAGGGTTAGAGTAGGGCAAGCATTAGGGTTAGGGTTAGGGTAAGGGTTAGGTTTAGGGTTAGGGTTAGCATTAAGGTTAGGGTTAGGCATATGCTAAGTGTGAGGGTTAGGGTCAGGGTTAGGGTTAGGGTTAGGGATTAGGTTTAGGGTTAGGGTTAGGTTTGGGGTTAGGGTTAGGGTAAGGGTAAGGGTTACCTTTAGGGTTAGTGTTAGGGTTAAGGTTATGGTTAGGGTAAGCGTAAGGGTAAGGGTTAGGGTTAGGGTAAGGGTAAGGTTTATGGTTAGGGTTAGGGTTAAGGTAGGGAAAGGGTAAGGGTTAGGGTAAGGGTTAGGGGTTAGGATTAGGGTTAGGGTTAGGTTTATGGTCAGGGTAAGGGTAAGGTTTAGGGTTAGGTTTAAAGTTTGTTGTTAGGGTTAGGGTTAGGGTTAGGGTTAAGGTAAGGGTAAAGGTTAGGGTTAGGGTTAGGGTAAGTGTAAGAGTTAGATTTAGTGTTAGGGATAGCTTTAGGGTTAGGGTTAGGGTTAGGGTTAGGGTAAGGGTAAGGGTTAGGGTTAAGGTTAGGGTTAGGGTAAGGGTAAGGATTAGGGTTAGGTTTAGGGTTAGAGTTAGTGGAAGTGTAGGGGTTAGGGTTAGTTTTAGGGTTGGGGTTAAGCATAGGGTTAGGGTTAGAATAAGGGTAAGGGTTAGGGTTAGGTTTAGAGTTAGGGTAATGGTTAGGGTTAGGGTTAAGGTTAGGGTTGCAGTGAGGGTTAGGGTTAAGGTTAGTGTTAGGGGTTAGGGTTAGGGTTAGAGTGAGGGTTAGGTTTTGGGTTAGGGTAAGGGTAATGGTGAGTGTTAGGGTTAGGGTAGGGCAAGCATTAGGGTTAGGGTTAGGGTAAGGGTAAGTGTTAGGGTTAGGGTTAGGGTTAGGGTTAGGGATAGGGTTAGGGTTAGGGTAAGGGTAAGAGTTAGGGTTAGGGATAGGGTTAGGGTTAGGGTTAAGGTTAATGTTATTGTTAGGGTTAGGATTAGGGTTAAGGAAAGGGTAAGGATTAGGGTAAGGGTTAGTGTTAGGGTTAGGTTTAGGGTAAGGATTAGGGTTAGGGTTAGTGTTACGGTAATGTTTAGTGTATGGGTTAGGGGTAGGGTTAACATTAAGGGTAGGTTTTGGGTTAAGGTAAGGGTAAGGGTTAGAGTTATGGTTAGTGTAGGGCAAGCATTAGGGTTAGGGTTAGGGTTAGGGTAAGGTTTAGGGTAAGGGTTAGGGTTAGCATTAAGGTTAGGGTTAGGCATACACTAAGTGTGAGGGTTAGGGTCAGGGTTAGGGTTAGGGTTAGGGTTAGGTTTAGGGTTAGGGTTAGGGTAAGGGTAAGGGTTATCGTTAGGGTTAGTGTTAGGGTTAAGGTTATGGTTAGGGTTAGGGTAAGGGTAAGGGTTAGGGTTAGGGTTAGTGTTAGGTTAATGGTTAGGGTTAGGGTTAAGGTTAGGGTTAGAGTGAGGGTTAGGGTTAGGGTTAGTGTTAGGGGTTAGGGTTAGGGTTAGGTTAGTGTTAGGTTAATGGTTAGGGTTAGGTTTATTGTTAGAGTTAGGGGAAGGTTAAGGGTTAGGGTTAGTTTTAGGGTTGGGGTTAAGCTTAGGGTTAGGGTTAGGGTAAGGGTAGGGGTTAGGGTTAGGGTTAGTGTTAGGGTAATGGTTAGGGTTGTGGTTAAGGTTAGGGTTAGAGTGAGGGTTAGGGTTAGTGTGAGGGGTTAGGGTTAGGATTAGGGTTAGTGTTAGGTTAATGGTTAGGGTTAGGGTTAGGGTTAGAGTGAGGGTTAGGTTTCGCGTTAGGGTAAGGGTAATGTTTAGTGTTAGGGTTAGGGTAGGGCAAGCATTAGGGTTAGGGTTAGGGTAAGGGTAAGTGTTAGGGTTAGGTTTAGAGTTAGGGTTAGGGTTAGGTTTATGGTTAGGGTTAGGGTAAGGGTAAGGGTTAGGGTTAGGGTTAGGGTAAGGGTTGCGGTTAGGTTTAGGGTTTAGGGTTAGGTTTAGGGTTGGGTAAGTGTAAGGGTTAGGCTTAGGGTTAGGGTTACGGTTAGGGTAAAGGTAAGGGTTAGGGTTAGAGTTAGGGTTAGGGTTAGGTTTATGGTTAGGGTTAGGGTAAGGGTAAGGTTTATGGTTAGGGTTAGGGTTAGGGTTAGGGAAAGGGTAAGGGTTAGGGTTAGGGTTAGGTTAGGGTAAGGATTAGGGTGAGGTTTAGGGTAGGGTATGGGTTAAGGATAGGGTTAGGGTTAGGGTTAGCATTAACGTTAGGGGTAGGTTAAGAGTAAGGTTTAGGGTTAGGTTTAGGGTTAGGTTTATTGTTAGGGTAAGGGGAAGTGTTAGGGTTAAAGTTTGATGTTAGGGTTAGGGTTAGGGTTAGGGTTAAGGTAAGGGTAAGGGTTAGGGTTAGGGTTAGGGTTAGGGGTTAGGATTAGGATTAGGGTTAGGTTTATGGTTAGGGTAAGGGTAAGGTTTAGGGTTAGGGTTAAAGTTTGTTGTTAGGGTTAGGGTTAGGGTTAGGGTTAAGGTAAGGGTAAGGGTTAGGGTTAGGGTTAGGGTTAGGGTAAGGGTAAGGGTTACGTTAAGGTTAGGGTTAGGGTTAGGGTAAGGGTTAGGGTTAGGTTTAGGGTTAGAGTTAGTGGAAGGGTAAGGGTTAGGGTTAGTTTTAGGGTTGGGGTTAAACTTAGGGTTAGGGTAAGGGTAAGGGTTAGGGTTGGGGTTAGTGTTAGGGTAATGGTTAGGGTTGGGTTAAGGTTAGGGTTGGAGTGAGGGTTAGCCTTTGGTTTAGTGTTAGGGGTTAGGGTTAGGGTTAGAGTGAGGGTTAGGTTTTGGGTTAGGGTAAGGGTAATGGTTAGTGTTAGGGTTAGGGTAGGGCAGGCATTAGGGTTAGGGTTAGGGTACGGGTAAGTGTTAGGGTTAGGGTTAGGGTAAGGGTAAGAGTTAGATTTAGGGATAGGGTTAGGGTTAGGGTTAGGGTTAGGGTAAGGATTAGGGTGAGGTTTAGGGTAGGGTAAGGGTTACGGATAGGGTTTGGTTTAGGGTTAGCATTAACGTTAGGGGTAGGGTAAGAGCAAGGTTTAGGGTTAGGTTTAGGGTTAGGTTTATGGTTAGGGTTAGGGTAAGGGTAAGGGTTAGTTTTGGGTTTAGGGTTAGGTTAGGGTTAGGGTAAGGTTAGAGTTAGGGTTAGCGTTAGGGTAGGTTTAGGATTAGGGTAAGGGTAAGTGTTAGGGTTAACGTTTGATGTTAGGGTTAGGGTTAGGGTTAGGGTTAAGGTAAGGGTAAGGGTTAGGGTTAGGGTTAGGGGTTAGGATTAGGGTTAGGGTTAGGTTTATGGTTAGGGTAAGGGTAAGGTTTAGGGTTAGGGTTAAAGTTTGATGTTAGGGTTAGGGTTAGGGTTATGGTTAAGTTAAAGGTAAGGGTTAGGGTTAGGGTTAGGGTTAGGGTAAGTGAAAGGGTTAGATTTAGGGTTAGGGATAGGTTTAGGGTTAGGGTTAGGGTAAGGGTAAGGGTTAGGGTTTAGGTTAGGGATAGGGTTAGGGTAAGGGTAAGGGTAAGTGTTAGGGTTAGGGTTAGGGTTAGGTTTAGGGTTAGGGGTAATGTTAGGGTTAGGGTTAGTTTTAGGGATATGGTAAGGTTAAGGGTTAGGGTTAACGTTAGGGGTTAGGGTTAGGGTTAGGGTTAGGTTTAGGGTTAGGGTTAGGGTAAGGGTTAGGGTTAGGGTTAGGGTTAGGGTTAGGTTTAGGGTAATGGTAAGGGTTTCGGTTAGGGTTATGGATACTGTTAAAATTACGGTTAGAGTTAGGGTTAGGGTTAGGGTTAGGTTAGGATTAGGGTTTGGGTTAGGTTTAGGGTTTGGGAAAGGGTAAGAGTTAGGGTTAGGGTTAGGGTTAGGGTCAGGATTAGGGTTAGGGTTAGGGTAAGGGTAAGAGTTAGGTTTAGGGTTAGAGTGAGGGTTAGGGTTAATGTTAATGTTATTGTTATGGTTAGGATGAGGGTTAAGGAAAGGGTAAGGGTTAGGGTAAGGGTTAGTGTTAGGGTTAGGGTTAGGGTAAGGATTAGGGTTAGGGTTAGGGTTAGGGTAAGGTTTAGGGTTAGGGTTAGTGGTAGGTGAAGGGTAAGGGTTAGGGTTAGTTTTAGGGTTGGAGTTAAGTTTAGGGTTAGGGTTAGGGTAATTGTAAGGGTTAGGGTTATGATTAGTGTTAGGGTAATGGTTAGGGTTAGGGTTAAGGTAAGGGTTAGGGTTAGGGTTAGTGTTAGGGTTAGGGTTAGGGTTAGGTTTAGGGTTAGAGTTAGGTGAAGGGTAAGGGTTAGGGTTAGTTTTAGGGTTGGAGTTAAGTTTAGGGTTAGGGTTAGGGTAATTGTAAGGGTTAGGGTTATGATTAGTGTTAGGGTAATGGTTAGGGTTAGGGTTAAGGTTAGGGTTAGAGTGAGGGTTAGGGTTAGGGTTAGTGTTAGGGGTTAGGGTTAGGGTTAGGGTTAGGATTAGGGAAATGGTTAGGGTTAGGGTTAGGATTAGAGTGAGGATTAGGTTTTGGTTTAGGGTAAGTGTAATGGTTAGGGTAAGGGTTAGGGTAGGGCAAGCATTAGGGTTAGGGTTAGGGTTAGGGTAACGGTAAGTGTTAAGTTTAGGGTTAGGGATAGAGTTAGGGTTAGGTTTATGGTTAGGGTTAGGGTAAGGGTAAGGGTTAGGATTAGGTTTAGGGTTAGGGTTAGGGTTAGGGTAAGGGTAAGTGTAAGGGTTAGGGTTACGTTTAGGTTTGGGGTTAAGTTTCGGTTTAGGGTTAGAGTAAGGGTCAGGGTAAGGGTTCGGTTTAGGGTAAGGAATAGGGTTAGGTTTAGCGATAGGTTAAGGGTAAGGGTTAGATTAGGTTTAGGGTTAGGGTCAGTGTTAGGGGTTAGGGTTAGGCTTAGGGTAAGGGTTAGGGTTAGGTGTTAGGGTTAGGGTTAGGGTTAGGGTAATGTTTAGGGTTAGGGTTAGGGTAAGGTTTAGCGTTAGGGTTAGGGTTAGGGTTAGCGTAAGTGTAAGGGTTAGAGTTACGGTTAGGGTTTGGGTTAGGGTTAGGGGTTAGGGTTAGGGTTAGGGTAAGGGTTACAGTTACGGTTCGGATTATGGTGAGCATTAGGGTTAGGGTTAGGGTTAGGGGTTATGGTTAGGGTTAGGGTAAGGGTTATGGTTCGGGTTAGGCTAAGGGTTAGGTTTAGGGTTAGGGTTAGGGTTAGTTAAGGCTAAGGGTTAGAGTTAGTGTTATGGTTAGGGTTAGGGTTAAGGTTAGGGTAAGGGTAAGTGTTAGGGTTACGGTTAGGGTTAGGGTAAGGGAAAGGGTTAGGTTTAGGTTTAGGGTTAGGGCTAAGTTTAGGGTTCAGATTAGGTTTAGGGTTAGGGTTAGGATAATGGGTTAGGTTTAGGATTAGGTTCAGGGTTAGGGTTAGGGTTAGAGTTAGGGTAAGGGTAAGGGTAAGGGTAAGGGTTAGGGTTAAGGTTAGGGTTAGGGTTACGGTTAGGGATAGGTTTAGGGTAAGTGTTAGGATTAGAGTAAGGGTTAGGTGTAGGGTTAGGTTTAGGTTTAGGGTTAGGGTTAGGGTAGGGATTAGGGTTAGGGTTAGGGTAAGGGTTAAGGTTTGGGTTAGGATTAGGGCAGGGGTAAGGGTTAGAGTTAGGGTTAGGGTTAGGGTTAGGGTTTAGGGTTAGGATTACGGTCCGGGTTAGGGTTAGGGTTAGGGTAAGGGTAAGGGTTAGGGTTAGGGTTAATATTAGGTTTAGGTTTAGGGTTAGGGTTAGGTTTAGGGTGAGGGAAAGTGTTAGATTTAGGGTTAGCGTTAGGGTTAGGGTTAGAGATAGGGTTAGGGTAAGGGTTAGGGTTACGGTAAGGGTTAGGTTTAGGGTTAGGGTTAGGTTTAGGGTTAATGTTAGGGTAAAGGTTAGGGTTATGGTTCGGGTAAGGGTTAGGGTTAGGGTTAGGGTAAGGGTTTTGGTTAGGGTTAGGGTTAGGGTTAGCATTATGGTTAGGGTTAGGGTTAGGGTTAGGGTTAGCATTATGGTTAGGGTTAGGGTTAGGGTTAGGGTTAGCATTATGGTTAGGGTTAGGGTTAGGGTTAGGGTAAGGGTAAGGGTTAGGGTCAGGGTTAGGGTTAGGGTCAGGGGTTAGGTTTAGGCTTAGGGTGGGGTTAGGTTTAGAGTTAGGCTCAGGTAAAGGGTAAGGGTTAGGGTTAGGGTTAGGGTTAGGGTTATTATTAAGGTTAGGGTTAGGGTTAGGGTTAGGGTTAGGGTTAGGGTTAGGGTTCGGATAAGGGTAAGGGTTAGGGTTAGGGTTAGAGTTAGGGTTAAGGTTAGGGTTAGGGTTAGGATTAGGTTTAGTTTTATGTTAAGGACAGGGGTTAGGGTTAGAGTTAGGGTTAGGTTTAGGGTTAGGGTTAGGGTAAGAGTAAGAGTTAGGGTTAGGGATAGGTTTAGGGTTAGGGTTAAGGTTAATGTTATTGTTAGGGTTAGGATTAGGGTTAAGGAAAGGGTAAGGGTTAGGCTAAGGGTTAGTGTTAGGGTTAGGGTTAGTGTAAGGATAAGGGTTAGGGTTAGGATTAGGGTAAGGTTTAGGGTTAGGGTTAGGGGTAGTGTTATTGTTAGGGTTAGGGTTAGGTTTAGGGATATGGTAAGGTTAAGGGTTTGGGTTAGGGTAAGGGTAGGTTTAGGTTTAGGGTAGGGTTAGAGTTAGGGTTAGGGTTAGGATTAGGGTTAGCATTAAGGTTAGGGTTAGGCATAGGGTAAGTGTGAGGGTTAGGGTCAGGGTTAGGTTTACGGTTAGGGGTTCGGTTTAGGGTTATTGTTAGGTTTAGGGTTAGGGTTAGTGTAAGGGTAAGGGTTAGCGTTAGGGTTAGTGTTAGGGTTAAGGTTAGGGTTAGAGTTAGGTTTAGGGTTAGGGTTAGGGTTAGGGTTAGGGTAAGGGTAAGGGTAAGGGTAAGGGTTAGGGTTAGGGTAAGGGTAAGGTTTATGGTTAGGGTTAGGGTTAGGGTTAGGGAAAGTGTAAGGTTTAGGGTTAGGGTTAGCGTTAGGGTAAGGATTAGGGTTAGGTTTAGGGTAGGGTTAGGGTTAGGGTTAGGGTTAGGGTTAGGGTAAGGGTAAGTGTTAGGGTTAGGGTTAGGGTTAGGGTTAGGGTATGGGTAAGAGTTAGGGTTAGGGATAGGGTTAGGGTTAGGGTTAAGGTTAATGTTATTGTTAGGGTTAGGATTAGGGTTAAGGAAAGGGCAAGGGTTAGGGTAAGGATTAGTGTTAGGGTTAGGGTTAGGGTAAGGATTAGGGTTAGGGTTAGGGTAAGGATTAGGGTTAGGGTTAGGGTTAGGGTAAGGTTTAGTGTTTGGGTTAGGGGTAGGGTTAACATTAAGTGTAGGTTTTGTGTTAAGGTAAGGGTAAGGGTTAGGGTTAGGGTTAGAGTAGGGCAAGCATTAGGGTTAGGGTTAGGGTAAGGGTTAGGTTTAGGGTTAGGGTTAGCATTAAGGTTAGGGTTAGGCATATGCTAAGTGTGAGGGTTAGGGTCAGGGTTAGGGTTAGGGTTAGGGATTAGGTTTTAGGGTTAGGGTTAGGTTTGGGGTTAGGGTTAGGGTAAGGGTAAGGGTTACCTTTAGGGTTAGTGTTAGGGTTAAGGTTATGGTTAGGGTAAGCGTAAGGGTAAGGGTTAGGGTTAGGGTAAGGGTAAGGTTTATGGTTAGGGTTAGGGTTAAGGTAGGGAAAGGGTAAGGGTTAGGGTAAGGGTTAGGGGTTAGGATTAGGGTTAGGGTTAGGTTTATGGTCAGGGTAAGGGTAAGGTTTAGGGTTAGGTTTAAAGTTTGTTGTTAGGGTTAGGGTTAGGGTTAGGGTTAAGGTAAGGGTAAAGGTTAGGGTTAGGGTTAGGGTAAGTGTAAGAGTTAGATTTAGTGTTAGGGATAGCTTTAGGGTTAGGGTTAGGGTTAGGGTTAGGGTAAGGGTAAGGGTTAGGGTTAAGGTTAGGGTTAGGGTAAGGGTAAGGATTAGGGTTAGGTTTAGGGTTAGAGTTAGTGGAAGTGTAGGGGTTAGGGTTAGTTTTAGGGTTGGGGTTAAGCATAGGGTTAGGGTTAGAATAAGGGTAAGGGTTAGGGTTAGGTTTAGAGTTAGGGTAATGGTTAGGGTTAGGGTTAAGGTTAGGGTTGCAGTGAGGGTTAGGGTTAAGGTTAGTGTTAGGGGTTAGGGTTAGGGTTAGAGTGAGGGTTAGGTTTTGGGTTAGGGTAAGGGTAATGGTGAGTGTTAGGGTTAGGGTAGGGCAAGCATTAGGGTTAGGGTTAGGGTAAGGGTAAGTGTTAGGGTAGGGTTAGGGTTAGGGTTAGGGTTAGGGATAGGGTTAGGGTTAGGGTAAGGGTAAGAGTTAGGGTTAGGGATAGGGTTAGGGTTAGGGTTAAGGTTAATGTTATTGTTAGGGTTAGGATTAGGGTTAAGGAAAGGGTAAGGATTAGGGTAAGGGTTAGTGTTAGGGTTAGGTTTAGGGTAAGGATTAGGGTTAGGGTTAGTGTTACGGTAATGTTTAGTGTATGGGTTAGGGGTAGGGTTAACATTAAGGGTAGGTTTTGGGTTAAGGTAAGGGTAAGGGTTAGAGTTATGGTTAGTGTAGGGCAAGCATTAGGGTTAGGGTTAGGGTTAGGGTAAGGTTTAGGGTAAGGGTTAGGGTTAGCATTAAGGTTAGGGTTAGGCATACACTAAGTGTGAGGGTTAGGGTCAGGGTTAGGGTTAGGGTTAGGGTTAGGTTTAGGGTTAGGGTTAGGGTAAGGGTAAGGGTTATCGTTAGGGTTAGTGTTAGGGTTAAGGTTATGGTTAGGGTTAGGGTAAGGGTAAGGGTTAGGGTTAGGGTTAGTGTTAGGTTAATGGTTAGGGTTAGGGTTAAGGTTAGGGTTAGAGTGAGGGTTAGGGTTAGGGTTAGTGTTAGGGGTTAGGGTTAGGGTTAGGTTAGTGTTAGGTTAATGGTTAGGGTTAGGTTTATTGTTAGAGTTAGGGGAAGGTTAAGGGTTAGGGTTAGTTTTAGGGTTGGGGTTAAGCTTAGGGTTAGGGTTAGGGTAAGGGTAGGGGTTAGGGTTAGGGTTAGTGTTAGGGTAATGGTTAGGGTTGTGGTTAAGGTTAGGGTTAGAGTGAGGGTTAGGGTTAGTGTGAGGGGTTAGGGTTAGGATTAGGGTTAGTGTTAGGTTAATGGTTAGGGTTAGGGTTAGGGTTAGAGTGAGGGTTAGGTTTCGCGTTAGGGTAAGGGTAATGTTTAGTGTTAGGGTTAGGGTAGGGCAAGCATTAGGGTTAGGGTTAGGGTAAGGGTAAGTGTTAGGGTTAGGTTTAGAGTTAGGGTTAGGGTTAGGTTTATGGTTAGGGTTAGGGTAAGGGTAAGGGTTAGGGTTAGGGTTAGGGTAAGGGTTGCGGTTAGGTTTAGGGTTTAGGGTTAGGTTTAGGGTTGGGTAAGTGTAAGGGTTAGGCTTAGGGTTAGGGTTACGGTTAGGGTAAAGGTAAGGGTTAGGGTTAGAGTTAGGGTTAGGGTTAGGTTTATGGTTAGGGTTAGGGTAAGGGTAAGGTTTATGGTTAGGGTTAGGGTTAGGGTTAGGGAAAGGGTAAGGGTTAGGGTTAGGGTTAGGTTAGGGTAAGGATTAGGGTGAGGTTTAGGGTAGGGTATGGGTTAAGGATAGGGTTAGGGTTAGGGTTAGCATTAACGTTAGGGGTAGGTTAAGAGTAAGGTTTAGGGTTAGGTTTAGGGTTAGGTTTATTGTTAGGGTAAGGGGAAGTGTTAGGGTTAAAGTTTGATGTTAGGGTTAGGGTTAGGGTTAGGGTTAAGGTAAGGGTAAGGGTTAGGGTTAGGGTTAGGGTTAGGGGTTAGGATTAGGATTAGGGTTAGGTTTATGGTTAGGGTAAGGGTAAGGTTTAGGGTTAGGGTTAAAGTTTGTTGTTAGGGTTAGGGTTAGGGTTAGGGTTAAGGTAAGGGTAAGGGTTAGGGTTAGGGTTAGGGTTAGGGTAAGGGTAAGGGTTACGTTAAGGTTAGGGTTAGGGTTAGGGTAAGGGTTAGGGTTAGGTTTAGGGTTAGAGTTAGTGGAAGGGTAAGGGTTAGGGTTAGTTTTAGGGTTGGGGTTAAACTTAGGGTTAGGGTAAGGGTAAGGGTTAGGGTTGGGGTTAGTGTTAGGGTAATGGTTAGGGTTGGGTTAAGGTTAGGGTTGGAGTGAGGGTTAGCCTTTGGTTTAGTGTTAGGGGTTAGGGTTAGGGTTAGAGTGAGGGTTAGGTTTTGGGTTAGGGTAAGGGTAATGGTTAGTGTTAGGGTTAGGGTAGGGCAGGCATTAGGGTTAGGGTTAGGGTACGGGTAAGTGTTAGGGTTAGGGTTAGGGTAAGGGTAAGAGTTAGATTTAGGGATAGGGTTAGGGTTAGGGTTAGGGTTAGGGTAAGGATTAGGGTGAGGTTTAGGGTAGGGTAAGGGTTACGGATAGGGTTTGGTTTAGGGTTAGCATTAACGTTAGGGGTAGGGTAAGAGCAAGGTTTAGGGTTAGGTTTAGGGTTAGGTTTATGGTTAGGGTTAGGGTAAGGGTAAGGGTTAGTTTTGGGTTTAGGGTTAGGTTAGGGTTAGGGTAAGGTTAGAGTTAGGGTTAGCGTTAGGGTAGGTTTAGGATTAGGGTAAGGGTAAGTGTTAGGGTTAACGTTTGATGTTAGGGTTAGGGTTAGGGTTAGGGTTAAGGTAAGGGTAAGGGTTAGGGTTAGGGTTAGGGGTTAGGATTAGGGTTAGGGTTAGGTTTATGGTTAGGGTAAGGGTAAGGTTTAGGGTTAGGGTTAAAGTTTGATGTTAGGGTTAGGGTTAGGGTTATGGTTAAGTTAAAGGTAAGGGTTAGGGTTAGGGTTAGGGTTAGGGTAAGTGAAAGGGTTAGATTTAGGGTTAGGGATAGGTTTAGGGTTAGGGTTAGGGTAAGGGTAAGGGTTAGGGTTTAGGTTAGGGATAGGGTTAGGGTAAGGGTAAGGGTAAGTGTTAGGGTTAGGGTTAGGGTTAGGTTTAGGGTTAGGGGTAATGTTAGGGTTAGGGTTAGTTTTAGGGATATGGTAAGGTTAAGGGTTAGGGTTAACGTTAGGGGTTAGGGTTAGGGTTAGGGTTAGGTTTAGGGTTAGGGTTAGGGTAAGGGTTAGGGTTAGGGTTAGGGTTAGGGTTAGGTTTAGGGTAATGGTAAGGGTTTCGGTTAGGGTTATGGATACTGTTAAAATTACGGTTAGAGTTAGGGTTAGGGTTAGGGTTAGGTTAGGATTAGGGTTTGGGTTAGGTTTAGGGTTTGGGAAAGGGTAAGAGTTAGGGTTAGGGTTAGGGTA
>NW_028327707.1:602950-659166 GCF_031878675.1 Megascapheus bottae | reverse complement strand
TAAGGGTTAGGGTTACGGTTAATCTTAGTGTTAGGTTTATGGTTAAGGTTAGGGTTAGGGTTAGGGTAAGTGTAAGGGTTAGGGTTAGTGTTAGGTGTCAGGGTTAGGGTTAGTGTTAGGTTTAGGGTAAGGGTAAGGATTAGCGTAAGTGTTAGGGTTAGGTTTGCTGTGAGGGTGAGGGTAATGTAAGGGTTAGGGTTATGGTAATTGTAACGGTAAGGGTTAGGGTTACGGTTAGGATTAGGGTTAAGGTTAGGGTTAGGGTTAGGCTAAGAGTTAGGTTTAGGGTAAGGTTTAGGGTTAGGGTTAGGGTTAGGGTTAGATGTAGGGTTAGGTTTGGGGTAAGGGTAAGGCTTAGGGTTAGGTTTAGGGTAAGGTTTAGGGTTAGGGGTTAGGGTTAGGGTTAGGGTAAGGGTTAGGGTTAGGGTTAGGTTTAGGGTAAAAGTTAGGGTTAGGGTTAGGGTTAGGGTAAGGGTAAGCGTTATGGTTAGGGTTAGGGTTAGGTTTAGGTTTGGGGTTAACGTTAGGGTTAGGATGGGGTAACTGTAAGGGTTAGGGTTAGGGTTAGGTTTAAGATTATGGTTGGGGTAAGGGTAAGGGTTAGGGTTAGGGTTAAGGTTAGGGTTAGTGTTAAGGTAAGGGGTATGGTTAGGGTTAGTGTTAAGGTTAGGTTTAAGGTTAGGGTTACGGTAAGGGTAAGTGTTAAGGTTAGGGTTAGGGTTAGGGTAAAGGTTAGGGTTAGGGTTAGGGAAAGGGTAAGGGTTAGGGTTAGGGTTAGGGTTTGGGTAAGGATTAGGGTTAGGTTTAGGGTTAGGGTAAATGTTAGGGTTAGGGTTATGTTTAGGTTTAGGGTTATGGTAAGGGTAAGGGTTAGGGTTAGGTTTAGGTTGAGGGTTAGGGTTAGGGTAAGGGTTAGGGTTAGGGTTAGTGTTAGGTTTAGAGTTAAGGTTAGGGGTAGGTTTAGGGTTAGGGTTAGGGTTAGGGTTAGGGTTTAGGGTTAGTGTTAGTATTAGTTTTAGGGTTAGGGTAAGAGTAAGCTTTAGGGTTAGGGTTAGGGTTAGTTTTAGGCTTAAGTTAGGGTTAGGGTTAGGTTAAGGTTAAGGGTTGGGGTTAAGTTTAGGGTTAGAGTTAGGTTACAGTTAGGGTAAGGATTAGGGTTAGGGTAAGGGTTAGGGTTAGGGTTAGGGTTAGGGTAAGGGTAAGGGTTAGGATTAGGGTTAGGGTAAGGGTTAGGGTTGGGGTTAGGGTTAGGGTTAGGGTGAGGATTAGTGTTAGGTTTAGGGTTAGGGGTTAAGGTTAGGTTTAGGGTAAGGGTTAGTTTTAGGGTTAGGGTAAGGTTTAGGTTTAGGTTTAGGTTCAGGGTTAGGGTTAGGGTAAGTGTTAGGTTTAGGGTTAGTGTTAGGTTTAGGTTTAAGGTTAGGGTTACGGTTAGGGTAAGGGTAAGGGTAAGGGTTAGGGTTAGTGTTAGGGGTCATGGTTAGGGTTAGGGTTAGGTTTAGGGTAACGGTAAGGATTAGCATTAGGGTTAGGTTTAGGTTTGGGGTGAGGGTGAGGGTAAGAGTAAGGGTTAGGGTTAGGGTTAGGGTTATGGTAAGGGTAAGGGTTGGGTGAGGGTTAGGATTATTGTGAAGGTTAGGGTTAGGATTATGCTAAAAGTTAGGGTTAGGGTAAGGTGTAGGGTTAGGGTTAGGGTTAGGGTTAGAGGTAGGTTTAATGTTAGGGTAAGGGTAAGGGTTAGGGTTAGGGTTAGGGTAAGGGTAAGGGTTAGGGTTAGTGTTAGGGTTAGGTTAAGGTTTATGTTTAGGGTTAGGGTTAGGATTGGGGTTAGGGTTAGGGTAAGGGTAAGGGTTAGGGTTAGGTTTACTTTCAGGGTTAGGGGTAGGGTAAGGGTTAGGGTTAGGGTTAGTGTTAGGTTAAGGGTTAAGGTTAGGGTTAGGGTTAGGGTTAAGGTTAGGGTTAGGATAAGGGTTAGGGTTAGGGTGAAGGTTAGGGTTAGGGTTAGGGTTAGGTTTAGGGTAATGGCTAGGGTTAGGGTTAGGGTTAGGTTTAGGTTTAGGGTCAGTGTTAGGGTTAGGTTTAGGGTTTGGTTAAGTGTTAGGGTTAGGGTTAGGGTAAGGGTAAGCGTTATGGTTAGGGTTAGGGTTAGGTTTAGGTTTGCGGTTAAGGGTAGGGTTAGGGTTACGGTAACTGTAAGGGTTCGGTTAGGGTTAGGGTTAGGTTTAAGATTAGGGTTAGGGTATGGGTAAGGGTTAGGGTTAGGGTTAGGGTTAGGGTTAAGGGTATGGGGTATGGTTAGGGTTAGTGTTAAGGTTAGGTTTAAGGTTAGGGTTAGGGTAAGGGTAAGTGTTAGGGTTAGGGTTAGGGTTAGGGTTAGGGTAAACGTTAGGGTTAGGGTTAGGGTTAGGGTTAGGGAAAGGGTAAGGTTTTGCCTTAGGTTTAGGTTCAGGGTTAGGGTTAGGGTAAGCGTTAGGGTTAGGGTTAGTGTTAGGTTTAGGGTTAAGGTTAGGGTTAGGGCTAGGGTAAGAGTAAGGTTATGGTTAGGTTTAGGGTTAGGGTTAGGGTTAGGGTTACTGTAAGGGTAGGATTAGGGTGAAGGTTAGGGTTAGGGTTAGGGTTAGGGTAAGGGTAAGGGCTAGGGTTAGGATTAGGGTTAGTGTTAGGTTTAGGGTAAGGGTTAGGGTTAAGGTTAGGGTTAGGTTTAGGGTTAGGGTAAGGGTAAGGTTTAGGGTTAGGTTTAGGGTTAGGGGTTAGGGTTAGGGTTAGGGTTAAGGTTAGGGTTAGGGTTAGGCTAAGAGTTAGGGTTAGGGTAAGGTTTAGGGTTAGGGTTAGGGTTAGGGTTAGATGTACGGTTAGGTTTAGGGTAAGGGTAAGGCTAAGGGTTAGGGTTAGGGTAAGGTTTAGGGTTAAGGGTTAGGGGTTAGGGTTAGGTTTAGGGTAAGGGTTAGGGTTAGGGTTAGGTTTAGGGTAAAAGTTAGGGTTAGGGTTAGGGTTAGGGTAAGGGTAAGCGTTATGGTTAGGGTTAGGGTTAGGTTTAGGTTTTGGGTTAAGGTTAGGGTTAGGGTGTGGTAACTGTAAGGGTTACGGTTAGGGTTAGGTTTAAGATTATGGTTGGGGTAAGGGTAAGGGTTAGGGTTAAGGTTAGCGTTAGGGTAAGGGTAAGGGTTAGGGTTAGGGTTAGGGTAAGGGTTAGGGTTACGGTTAATCTTAGTGTTAGATTTATGGTTAAGGTTAGGGTTAGGGTTAGGGTAAGTGTAAGGGTTAGGGTTAGTGTTAGGGGTCAGGGTTAGGGTTAGTGTTAGGTTTAGGGTAAGGGTAAGGATTAGCGTAAGTGTTAGGGTTAGGTTTGCTGTGAGGGTGAGGGTAAGTGTAAGGGTTAGGGTTATGGTAATTGTAACGGTAAGGGTTAGGGTTACGGTTAGGATTAGGGTTAAGGTTAGGGTTAGGGTTAGGCTAAGAGTTAGGTTTAGGGTAAGGTTTAGGGTTAGGGTTAGGGTTAGGGTTAGATGTAGGGTTAGGTTTGGGGTAAGGGTAAGGCTTAGGGTTAGGTTTAGGGTAAGGTTTAGGGTTAGGGGTTAGGGTTAGGGTTAGGGTAAGGGTTAGGGTTAGGGTTAGGTTTAGGGTAAAAGTTAGGGTTAGGGTTAGGGTTAGGGTAAGGGTAAGCGTTATGGTTAGGGTTAGGGTTAGGTTTAGGTTTGGGGTTAACGTTAGGGTTAGGATGGGGTAACTGTAAGGGTTAGGGTTAGGTTTAAGATTATGGTTGGGGTAAGGGTAAGGGTTAGGGTTAGGGTTAAGGTTAGGGTTAGGGTTAAGGTAAGGGGTATGGTTAAGGTTAGTGTTAAGGTTAGGGTTACGGTAAGGGTAAGTGTTAAGGTTAGGGTTAGGGTTAGGGTAAAGTTTAGGGTTAGGGTTAGGGAAAGGGTAAGGGTTAGGGTTAGGGTTAGGGTTTGGGTAAGGATTAGGGTTAGGTTTAGGGTTAGGGTAAATGTTAGGGTTAGGGTTATGTTTAGGTTTAGGGTTATGGTAAGGGTAAGGGTTAGGGTTAGGTTTAGGTTGAGGGTTAGGGTTAGGGTAAGGGTTAGGGTTAGGGTTAGTGTTAGGTTTAGAGTTAAGGTTAGGGGTAGGTTTAGGGTTAGGGTTTGGGTTAGGGTTAGGGTTTAGGGTTAGTGTTAGGATTAGTTTTAGGGTTAGGGTAAGAGTAAGCTTTAGGGTTAGGGTTAGGGTTAGTTTTAGGCTTAAAGTTAGGGTTAGGGTTAGGTTAAGGTTAAGGGTTGGGGTTAAGTTTAGGGTTAGAGTTAGGTTACAGTTAGGGTAAGGATTAGGGTTAGGGTAAGGGTTAGGGTTAGGGTTAGGGTAAGGGTAAGGGTTAGGATTAGGGTTAAGGGGGTAAGGGTTAGGGTTGGGGTTAGGGTTAGGGTTAGGGTGAGGATTAGTGTTAGGTTTAGGGTTAGGGGTTAAGGTTAGGTTTAGGGTAAGGGTTAGTTTTAGGGTTAGGGTAAGGTTTAGGTTTAGGTTTAGGTTCAGGGTTAGGGTTAGGGTAAGTGTTAGGTTTAGGGTTAGTGTTAGGTTTAGGTTTAAGGTTAGGGTTACGGTTAGGGTAAGGGTAAGGGTAAGGGTTAGGGTTAGTGTTAGGGGTCATGGTTAGGGTTAGGGTTAGGTTTAGGGTAACGGTAAGGATTAGCATTAGGGTTAGGTTTAGGTTTGGGGTGAGGGTGAGGGTAAGAGTAAGGGTTAGGGTTAGGGTTAGGGTTATGGTAAGGGTAAGGGTTGGGTTAGGGTTAGGATTATTGTGAAGGTTAGGGTTAGGATTATGCTAAAAGTTAGGGTTAGGGTAAGGTGTAGGGTTAGGGTTAGGGTTAGGGTTAGAGGTAGGTTTAATGTTAGGGTAAGGGTAAGGGTTAGGGTTAGGGTTAGGGTAAGGGTAAGGGTTAGGGTTAGTGTTAGGGTTAGGTTAAGGTTTATGTTTAGGGTTAGGGTTAGGATTGGGGTTAGGGTTAGGGTAAGGGTAAGGGTTAGGGTTAGGTTTACTTTCAGGGTTAGGGGTAGGGTAAGGGTTAGGGTTAGGGTTAGTGTTAGGTTAAGGGTTAAGGTTAGGGTTAGGGTTAGGGTTAAGGTTAGGGTTAGGATAAGGGTTAGGGTTAGGGTGAAGGTTAGGGTTAGGGTTAGGGTTAGGTTTAGGGTAATGGCTAGGGTTAGGGTTAGGGTTAGGTTTAGGTTTAGGGTCAGTGTTAGGGTTAGGTTTAGGGTTTGGTTAAGTGTTAGGGTTAGGATTAGGGTAAGGGTAAGCGTTATGGTTAGGGTTAGGGTTAGGTTTAGGTTTGCGGTTAAGGGTAGGGTTAGGGTTACGGTAACTGTAAGGGTTCGGTTAGGGTTAGGGTTAGGTTTAAGATTAGGGTTAGGGTATGGGTAAGGGTTAGGGTTAGGGTTAGGGTTAAGGGTAAGGGGTATGGTTAGGGTTAGTGTTAAGGTTAGGTTTAAGGTTAGGGTTAGGGTAAGGGTAAGTGTTAGGGTTAGGGTTAGGGTTAGGGTAAACGTTAGGGTTAGGGTTAGGGTTAGGGTTAGGGAAAGGGTAAGGTTTAGGGTTAGGTTTAGGTTCAGGGTTAGGGTTAGGGTAAGCGTTAGGGTTAGGGTTAGTGTTAGGTTTAGGGTTAAGGTTAGGGTTAGGGCTAGGGTAAGAGTAAGGTTATGGTTAGGTTTAGGGTTAGGGTTAGGGTTAGGGTTACTGTAAGGGTAGGATTAGGGTGAAGGTTAGGGTTAGGGTTAGGGTTAGGGTAAGGGTAAGGGCTAGGGTTAGGATTAGGGTTAGTGTTAGGTTTAGGGTAAGGGTTAGGGTTAAGGTTAGGGTTAGGTTTAGGGTTAGGGTAAGGGTAAGGTTTAGGGTTAGGTTTAGGGTTAGGGGTTAGGGTTAGGGTTAGGGTTAGGGTCAGGGTTAGGGTTAGGTTTAGTTTTGGGGTTAGGGTTAGTGTAAGAGTAAGGGTTAGGGTTAGGGTTAGGGCTAGGGTAAGTGTTATGGTTAGGGTTAGGTTTGGGGTTAGGGTTAAAGGTAAGTGTTAGGGATAGGGTAGGGTTAGATTTAGGGTTAGGGATAGGGTAAGTGTAAGCGTTAGGGTTAGGGGTTATGGTTAGTGTTAGGGTTAGGTTTAGGGTTAGGATTAGAGTAAGGTTAAGGGAAAGGGTTAGCGTTTGGTTTAGGGTTCGGGTTAGGTTTAGGGTTAGTGTTAGGGTTAGGGTAAGGATTAGGTTTCGGGTTAGGGTTAGGGTTAGCATTAAGGTTAGGGTTAGGGTTAGGGTAAGGGTAAGGGTTGAATTTAGGTTTGGGTTTAGGGTTAGGGTTAGGGGTTAGGGTTAGGAGTAGTGTTAGGGTAAGTTATAGGGTTAGCATTAAGGTTAGGATTACGGTTAGGGTAGGGTAAGGGTTAGGTTTAGGTTTGGGTTAGGGTTAGGGTAAGGGTTAGGTTTAGGGTTAGGGTTAGGATAAGGATTAGGGTTAGGTTTAGGGTTAGGGTAAGGGTTAGGGTTAGGGTTAGGGTTAGCATTAAGGTTAGGGTTAGGGTTACGGTAAGGGTAAAGTTTAGGGTTAGGGTTAGAGTTAGGGTAAGGGTAAGGGTAAGGCTTAGGTTTAGGTTAGGTTTAAAGTTAGGGTTAGGGAAAGGGTAAGGGTAAGGGTTAGGGTGAGGGTTAGGGTAACGATTAGCGTTAGGGTTATGGTTAGGGTAAGGGTAAGGGTTAGGTTTACGTTAGGGTTAGTGGTAGGGTAAGGGTTAAGGTTAGGATTAGGGTTAGGGTAACTATTAGGGTTAGGGTTAGGGTTAGGGTAAGGGTTAGGGTTAGGTTTAGGGTTAGGGTAAGGATTAGGGTTAGGGTTAGGGTAAGGATTAGGGTTAGGGTTATGGTTAGTGTAAGGGTTAGGGTTAGGGTTAGGGTTAGCATTAAGGTTATGGTTAGGGTTACGGTAAGGGTAAAGTTTTGGGATAGGGTTATGGTTAGGGTAAGGATAAAGGCAAGGTTTAGGGTTAGGTTAGGTTAGGGTTAGGGTTAGGTTTAGGTTTGGGTTTAAGGTTAGGGTTAGGGCTACGGTAACTGTAAGAGTTAGGGTTAGGGTTAGGGTTAGGTTTAAGATTAGGTTTAGGGTATGGGTAAGGGTTAGAGTTAGGGTTAGGGTTAAGTGTAAGGTGTATGGTTAGGGTTAGTGTTAAGGTTAGGTTAAGGTTAGGGTTAGGGTAACTGTAAGTGTTAGGGTTAGGGTTAGGGTTAGGGTAAACGTTAGGGTTAGGGTTAGGGTTAGGGAAAGTGTAAGGGTTAGGGTTAGGGTTAGGGTTAGGGTAAGGATTAGGGTTAGGTTTAGGGATAGGGTTAGGGTAAGGGTAAGGTTTAGGGTTAGGTTTAGATTCAGGGTTAGGGTTAGGGTAAGGGTTAGGGTTAGGTTATTGTTAGGTTTAGGGTTAAGGTTAGGGTTAGAGCTAGGGTATAGGTAAGGGTTATGGTTAGGTTTAGGTTTAGGGTTAGGGTTAGGGTTAGGGTAAGGGTTAGGGTTAGGGTGAATGTTAGGGTTAGGGTTAGGGTTAGGGTAAGGGTAAGGTCTAGGGTTAGGGTTAGGATTAGGGTTAGGTTTAGGGTAAGGGTTAGGGTTAGGGTTAGGTTTAGGGTTAGGGTAAGGGTAAGGTTTAGGGTTAGGTTTAGGGTTAGGGGTTAGGGTTAGGGTTAGGTTTACGGTTAGAGTCAGGGTTAGGGTTAGGGTTAGGTTTAGGTATGGGGTTAGGGTTAGTGTAAGAGTAAGGGTTAGAGTTAGGGTTAGGGTTAGGGTAAGGGTTAGGGTTAGGGTTAGGTTTGGGGTTAGGGTTAGGGTAAGGGTAAGTGTTAGGGATAGGGTTAGGGTTAGTTTTAGGGTTAGGGTTAGGGTTAGGGTAAGGTTAAGGGTTGGGGTTAAGTTTAGGGTTAGGGTTAGGTTACAGTTAGGGTAAGGATTAGGGTTAGGGTAAGGGTTAGGGTTAGGGTTAGGGTTAGGTTAAGGTTTAGCTTTAGGGTAAGCTTAAGGGTTAGAGTTAGGTTTAGGGTTGGGGTTATGGTTACGGTTAGGGTTAGGGTAAGGGTAAGGGTTAGGGTTAGGGTTAGGGATAGTGTAAGGGTTAGGGTTAGGGTTAGGGTTAGGGTTAGCGTGAGGATTAGGTTTAGGTTTAGGGTTAGGGGTTAGGGTTAGGTTTAGGGTAAGGGTTAGTGTTAGGGTTAGGGTAAGGTTTAGGGTTAGGTTTAGGGTAAGACTAAGGGTTAGAGTTAGGGTTAGGCTTAGGGTAAGGGTTAGGGTTAGGGTGAGCGTTAGGGTTAGGGTTAGGGTTAGTGGTTAGGGTTAGTTTAGGGTTAGGGTTAGGGTAAGGGTTAGGGTTAGGGTTAGGGTAAGGCTAACTGTTAGAGTTAGGTTTAGGGTAAGGGTTAGGGTTAGGTTTAGGGTTAGGGTAAGTCTAAGGGTTAAAGTTAGGGTAAGGGTTAGGGTTAGGGTTAGGGGTTATGGTTAGGGTTAGGGTAAGGGTAAGAGTTAGGTTTAGGGTTAAGGTTAGGATAAGGGTAAGGTTAAGGGTTAGGGTTAGGGTTAAGGTTAGGGTTAGTGTTAGGATTAGGGTTAGGGTTAGGAAAAGGGTAAGAGTTAGGGTTAGGTTTAGGTTTAGGGTTAAGTAAGTGTTAGGGTTAGGGTTAGGCTAAGGGTTAGGGTTAGGTTTACGGTAAGGGTTAGGGTTAGGTTTAGGGTTAGGGTAAGGGTTAGGGTTAAGTTTAGGGTTAGGTTTAGGGTTAGGGTTAGGGTAAGGGTAAGTGTTAGGTTTAGGTTTAGGTTCAGGGTTAGGGTTAGGGTAAGGGTTAGGGTTAGGGTTAGTGTTAGGTTTGGGGTTAAGTTTAGGGTTAGGGTTAGGGTAAGGGTAAGGGTTAGGGTTAGTGTTAGGGGTCAGGGTTAGGGTTAGGGTTAGGTTTAGGGTAAGGGTAAGGATTAGCGTTAGGGTTAGGGTTAGGTTTGGGGTGATGGTGAGGGTAAGAGTAAGGGTTAGGGTTAGGGTTAGGGTAAGGGTTAGGGTCAGGGTGAAGGTTAGGGTTAGGGTTAGGGTTAGTGTTAGGGTAAGGGTAAGGGCTAGGGTAAGTGTTAGGGTTTGGGTTAGGGTTAGGTTTATGGTTAGGTTTAGGGTTTGTTTAAATGTTAGGGTTAGGGTTAGGGTAAGGGTAACTGTTAGGGTTAGGGTTAGGGTTAGGGTTAGAGTAAGGGTTAGGGTTAGGGTTAGGGTTAGGGATAGCGTAACGGTAAGGGTTAGGGTTAGGGGTTATGGTTAGGGTTAGGGTTAGGTTTAGGGTTAGGGTTAGAGTAAGGTTAAGGGAGAGTGTTAGGATTAGGGTTAGGTTTAGGGTTAGGTTTGGGGTTAGGGTTAGGGTTAGGGTAAGGATTAGGTTTCGGGTTAGTGTTAGGGTTAGCATTAAGGTTAGGGTTAGGGTTAGGGTAAGGGTAAGGGTTAAATTTAGGGTTAGGGTTAGGGTTAGGGTAAGGGTTAGGGTTAGGGTTAGGGTTAGGGTAAGGATTAGGGTTAGGGTTAGGGTTAGGGTAAGGGTTAGGATTAGGGTTAGGGTTAACGTTAGCATTGAGGTTAGGGTTAGGGTTACGGTAAGGGTAAAGTTGAGGGTTAGGGTTAGAGTTAGGGTAAGGGTAAGGTAAGGTTTAGGTTTACGTTAGGTTTAAGTTAGGGTTAGGGAAAGGGTAAGGGTTAGGTTTAGGGTTATTTTTAGGGTAAGGGTAAGGTTAAGGTTAGGGTTAGGGTTAGGGTTAGCTTTAAGATTAGGTTTAGGGTTATGGTAAGGGTAAGGGTTAGGTTTACGTTAGGGTTAGGGTTTGGGTAAGGGTTAGGGTTAGGGTTAGGGTAAGGATTAGGGTTAGGGTTAGGGTTAGTGTAAGGGTTAGGGTTATGGTTAGGGTTAGCATTAAAGTTAGGGTTAGGGTTACGGTAAGGCTAAAGTTTTGGGTAAGGTTTAGGATTAGGGTAAGGATACGGGTAAGGTTTAGGGTTAGGTTAGGTGTAAAGTTAGGGTTAGGGAAAGGTTAAAGGTTAGGGTTAGGGTTAGGGTTAGGGTAAGGATTAGGGTTAGGATTAGGGTTAGGTTAAGGGTTAGGGTTAGGGTTAGGGTTAGCATTGAGGTTAGGGTTAGGGTTAGGGTAAAGTTAAGGGTTAGCGTCAGGGTTAGGGTTAGGTTAAGGGTAAGGGTTACGGTTAGGGTTAGGGATAGGGTAAGGTTTATCGTTAGGGTTAGTGTTAGGTTTATGGTTAGGGTTAGGGTAAGGGTAAGGTTTAGCGTCAGGTTTAGGTTGAGGGTTAGGGTTAGGGTTAGGTTTAGGGTTAGGGATAGGGTAAGGGTAAGGGTTAGGGTTAGGGGTTATGGTTAGGGTTAGGGTTAGGTTTAGGGTTAGGGTAAGGGTAAGGTTAAAGTTTAGGGTTAGGGTTAGGGGTTAGGCTTAGGGTTAGGGTTAGGGTTAGGGTCAGTTTTAGGGTTAGGTTCATGTTTGGGGTTAGAGTTAGTGTAAGAGTAAGGGTTAGAGTTAGGGTTAGGGTTAGGGTAAGGGTTAGGGTTAGCGTTAGGTTGGGGGTTAGGGTTAGGGTAAGGGTAAGTGTTAGGGATAGGGTTAGGATTAATTTTAGGCTTAGGGTTAGGGTAGGGTTAGGGTAAGGTTAAGGGTTGGGGTTAAGTTTAGGGTTAGAGTTAAGTTACAGTTAGGGTAAGGATTAGGGTTAGGGTAAGGGTAAGGGTTAGGGTTAGGGTTAGGGTTACGTTAAGGGTTAGGGTTAGGGTAAGCTTAAGGGTTAGATTAGGTTTAGGGTTGGGGTTATGGTTAGGGTTAAGGTTAGGGTAAGGGTAAGGGTTAGGGTTAGGGTCAGGGTAAGGGTTAGGGTAAGGGTTAGGGTCAGGGTTAGGGTGAGGATTAGGGTTAGGTTTAGGGTTAGGGGTTAGGGTTAGGTTTATGGTAAGGGTTAGTGTTAGGGTTAGGGTAAGGGTTAGGGTTAGGGTAAGGCTAAGGTTTAGAGTTAGGGTTAGGCTTAATGTAAGGGTTAGCTTTAGGGTTAGGGTGAGCGTTAGGGTTAGGGTTAGGGTTAGTGCTTAGGGTTAGTGTTAGGGTTAGGGTAAGGTTTAGGGTAAGGGTTAGGGTTAGGTTTAGCGTTAGGGTAAGTCTAAGCGTTAAAATTAGGGTTAGGGTTAGGGTTAGGGCTAGGGTAAGGGTAAGGGTTAGGTTTAGGGTTAAGGTTAGGATAAGAGTAAGGGTTAGGGTTAGGGTTAGGGTAAGGGTTAGGGTTAAGGTTAGGGTTAGGTTTAGGGTTAGGGATAGGGTAAGGGTAAGGGTTAGGTTTAGGTTTAGGTTCAGGGTTTGGGTTAGGGTAAGGGTTAGGGTTGGTGTTAGTGTTAGGTTTAGGGTTAAGGTTAGGGTTAGGGTTAGGGTAAGGGTAAGGGTAAGGGTTAGTGTTAGGGGTCAGGGTTAGGGTTAGGGTTAAGTTTAGCGTAAGGGTAAGAATTAGCGTTAGGGTTCGGGTTAGGTTTGGGGTGAGGGTGAGGGTAACATTAAGGGTTAGGGTTAGGGTTAGGGTTATGGTAAGGGTAAGGGTTAGGGTTAGGGTTAGGATTAGGGTTAAGGTTAGGGTTAGGATTAGGCTAAGAGTTAGGTTTAGGGTAAGGTTTAGGGTTAGGGTTAGGGTTAGGGTTAGAGGTAGGGTTAGGGTTAGGGTAAGGATAAGGCTTAGGGTTAGGGTTAGGGTAAGGTTTAGGGTTAGGTTTAGGGTTAGGGTAAGGGTTAGGGTTATGGTTAGGGTAAGGGTTAGGGTTAGGGTTAGGGTAAGGGTAAGGGTTAGGGTTACGTTTAGGTTCAGGGTTAGGGTTAGGGTAAGAGTTAGTGTTAGGGTTAGTGTTAGGTTTAGGGTTAAGGTTAGGGTTACGGTTAGGGTAAGGGTAAGGGTTATGGTTATGGTTAGGGTTAGGGTTAGGGTTAGGGTTAGGATAAGGGTGAAGGTTAGGGTTAGGGTTAGGGTTAGGGTAAGGGTAAGGGCTAAGGTTAGGGTTAGGGTTAGGGTTAGGTTTAGGGTAAGGGTTTGGGTTAGGGTTAGGGTTAGGTTTGAGTTTAGTTTTAGGGTTAGGTTAAGGGTAAGGGTTAGGTTTAGGGTTAGAGTTAAGGTTAGGGTTAGGGTTAGGGTAAGGGTAAGGGTAAGGTTTAGGGTTAGGGTTAGGATTAGGGAAAGGGTAAGGGTTAGGGTTAGGGTTAGGGTAAGGATTAGGGTTAGGGTAATGGTTAGGCTTAGGGTTAGGTTTAGCAAAAGGTTAGGGTTAGGGTTAGGGTAAGGGTAAGTGTTAGGTTTAGGGTTAGGGTTAATGTAAGGGTAAGGGTTAGGGTTAGGGTTAGGTTCAGGGTTAGGGTTAGGGTAAGGGTTAGGGTTAGGATTAGTGTTAGGTTTAGGGTTAAGGTTAGGGTTAGGGTTAGGGTAAGGCTAAGGGTTAGTGTTAGTGTTAGGGGTCAGGGGTAGGGTTAGGGTTAGGTTTAGGGTAAGGGTAAGGATTAGCGTTAGGTTTAGGGTTAGGTTTGGGGTGAGGGTGAGGGTAAGAGTAAGGGTTAGGGTTAGGGTTATGGTAAGGGTAAAGGTTAGGGTTAGGGTTAGGATTTGGGTTAAGGTTAGGGTTAGGGTTAGGCTAAGAGTTAGGGTTAGGGTAAGGTTTAGGGTTAGGTTTAGGGTTAGGGTTAGAGTTAGTGTTAGGGTAAGGGTATGGTTTAGGATTAGGGTTAGGTTCAGGGTTAGGGTTAGGGTTAGGGTAAGGGTTAGGGTTAGGGTTAGTGGTTGGTTTACGATCATCGTTATGGTTAGGGTTAGTGTTAGGGTTAGGTTTAGGTTTGAGGTTAGGTTTAGGGTAAGAGTAAGGGTGAGAATTAGGGGTAGGGTTAGGGTTAGGGTTAGGGTAAGGGTTAGGGTTAAGGTTAGGGTAAGGGTTAGGGTTAGGGTTAGGGTTAGGGTAAGGCTAAGTGTGAGAGTTAGGTTTAGTTTAGGGTAAGGGTTAGGGTTAGGGTTAGGGTTAGGTTGAGCGTTAGGGGTAGGGTTAGGGTTAGTGTTAGGGTTAGGGCAAGGGTTAGGGTTAGGGTAAGGCTAAGGATAGAGTTAGGGTTAGGGTAAGGGCTTGGGTTAGGGTTAGGGTTAGGGCAAGACTAAGCGTTAGAGTTAAGGTTAGGGTTAGGGTTAGGGTTAGGGTAAGGGTAATGGTTAGGTTTAGGATTAAGTTTAGTGTAAGGGCAAGAGTTAGGGTTAGGGTTAGGGTTAAGGTTAGGTTTAGTGTTAGGTTTAGGGTTAGGGTTAGGGTTAATGTTAGGATTAGTGTTAGGTTTAGGGTTAGGGTTAGGGTAAGGGTAAGTGTTAGGGTTAGGGTTAGGCTTATGGTTAGGTTTAGGGTTAGGGTTAGGCTAAGGGTTAAGGTTACGTTAAGGGTTAGGGTTAGGGTTAGGGTTAGACATAGGGTTAGGTTTAGGGTAATGGTAAGTGTTAGGGTTAGGGTTAGGGTTAGGGTAAGGGTTAGGGTTAGGGGTTAGGTTTAGGGTTAGGGTTAGGTTTAGTGTAAGGGTTATGGTTATGGTTAGGTTTAGGGTAAAAGTTAGGGTTAGGGTTAGGGTTAGGGTAACGGTAAGTGTTTGTGTTAGGGTTAGGGTTACGCTTAGGGTAAGGGGAAGTGTTAGGATTAGGGTTATATTTGCCTTTAGGGTTGGGGTTAAGGTTAGGGTTAGGGTGAGGGTAAGGGTTAGGGTTAGGTGAAGGGTTAGGGTTAGGGTAAGGGTTAGGGTTAGGGTTAGATATAGGGTTAGGTTTAGGGTAAGGGTAAGTGTTAGGGGTAGGGTTAGGGTTAGGGTAAGGGTTAGGGTTAGCGGTTAGGTTTAGGGTTAGGGTTAGGTTTAGGGTAAGGGTTAGGGTTAGGGTTAGGGTTAGGGTAAAAGTTAGGGTTAGGGTTAGTGTTAGGTTTAGGATAACGGTAAGTGTTAGTGTTAGGGTTAGGGTTACGGTTAGGGTAAGGGGAAGCGTTAGGATTAGAGTTACGTTTGGGTTTAGGGTTGGGGTTAAGGTTAGAGTTAGGGGTAGGGTAAGGGTAAGCGTTAGGGTTAGGGTTAGGGTTAGGGTTAGGTTTAAGGTTAGAGTTAGGGTAATGGTAAGGGTTAGGGTTAGGGTTAGGGTAACGGTAAGTGTTATTGTTAGGGTTAGGGTTACGGTTCGCGTAAGGGGAAGCGTTAGGATTAGGTTTAGGTTTGGTTTTAGGGTTTGGGTTAAGGTTAGAGTTAGGGTTAGGGTAAGGGTAAGCGTTAGGGTTAGGGTTAGGGTTTGGGTTAGCTTTAGGTGTAGGTTTACGGTTAGTGTCAGGGTTAGGGTTAGGGTTAGGGTTAGGGTAAGGGTTAGGGTTAGGGTTAGGTTTAGCGTTAGGGTTAGGGTAAGGGTAAGGGTTAGGGTTAGGTTCAGGGTTAGGGTTAGGGTTAGGGTTAGGGTTAGTGTTAGGTTTAGGGTTAAGTTTATGTTTAGGGTTAGGGTAACGGAAAGGGTTAGGGTTAGGGTTAGGGGTTACGGTTAGGGTTAAGGTTAGGTTTAGGCTTAGGGTAAGGGTAAGGTTTAGGGTTAGGGTAAGGGTTAGGGTTAGGGTTAGGGTTAGGGTTACAGTTAGGTTTAGGTTTAGGGTGAGGGTTCGGCAAAGGGTTAGGGTTACGGTTAGGGTAAGGTTTAGGGTTAGGGTTAGGGTTAGGTTTAGACGTAGGTTTAGGGTTAGGTTAAGGGTAAGGGTTAGGGTTAGGGTTAGGGTTCGGGTAAGGGTTAGTGTTAGGGGTTAATGTTACAGTTAGGTTTAGGGTTAGGTTGAGGGTTCGGCAAAGGTTAGGGTTAGGGTTAGGGTAAGGGTTAGGGTTAGTGTTAGGGTTAGGGATAGAGGTAGGATTAGAGTTAGGGTAAGGGTAAGTGTTAGGGTTAGGGTTAGGATTAGGATAAAGGTAAGGTTTAGGGTTAGGGTTAGGATTAGGGTTAGGGTTAGAGTTAGGTTTAGGGTAAGGGTAAGGTTTAGGGTTAGGGTTACGGTTAGGTTTGGGGTTAGGTTTAGGGTAAGAGTAAGGGTTAGGGTTAGGGTAAGGTTTAGGGTTAGGGTTAGGGTTAGGTTTAGACGTAGGTTTAGGGTTAGGTTAAGTGTAAGGGTTAGGGTTAGGGTTAGGGTAAGGGTTAGTGTTAGGGGTTAGGGTTACAGTTAGGTTTAGGGTTAGGTTGAGGGTTCGGCAAAGGTTAGGGTTAGGGTTAGGGTAAGAGTTAGGGTTAGTGTTAGGGTTAGGGATAGAGGTAGGGTTAGAGTTAGGGTAAGGGTAAGGGTTAGGGTTAGTGTTAGGGTTAGGGATAGAGGTAGGGTTAGAGTTAGGGTAAGGGTAAGTGTTAGGGTTAGGGTTAGGATTAGGATAAAGGTAAGGTTTAGGATTAGGGTTAGGGTTAGGGTTAGGGTTAGGTTTAGGGTAAGGGTAAGGTTTAGGGTTAGGGTTACGGTTAGGTTTGGGGTTAGGTTTAGGGTAAGAGTAAGGGTTAGGGTTAGGGTTAGGGTTAGGTTAAGGGTAAGGTTAAGGGTTAGGGTTAGGATTAGGGTTAAGGTTAGGGTTAGGGTTAAGGTAAGGGGTAGGGTTAGGGTTAGGGTTAGGGAAAGAGTAAGAGTTAGGGTTATGGTTATGTTTGGGGTTAGGCTAAGGGTTAGGGTTAGTGTTAGGGTAAGGGATAGGGTTAGGGTTTGGGTTAGGGTTAGGGTAAGGGTTAGTGTTAGGGTTAGGTTTGGGTTAGGCTTAGGGTAAGGTTTAGGGTAAGGGTAAAGTTTAGGGTTAGGGTTAGGGTTACGGGAAGGGTAAGGGTTAGGATTAATTTTAGGGTTAGGGTTAGGGTTAGGGTTAGGGGAAGGGTAAGTGTTAGGGTTAGGGTTAGGGTTAGGGTAAGGATTAGAATAAGGGTTAGGGTTAAGGTCAGGGTTAGTGTTAGAGTTAAGGTTAGGGTTAGGGTAAAGGTTAGAGTTCAGGTTAGGGTTAGGGTTAGGGTTAGGGTTAAGGTTAGGGTTAGGATAAGGGTTAGAGTTCAGGTTAGGGTTAGGGTTAGGATTAACGTTAGGTTTAGGGTTAGCGTTAGGCTAAGGGTTAGGGTAAGGGTTAGGGGTTGGGTTTGGTTTAGGATTAGAGTTAGGGTTGTGGTTATGATAAGGGTAAGGGTTACGGTTAGGGTTAGGGTTAGGGTTAATTATTAGGGTATGTTTAGGGTAAGGGTTAGGTATAGGGGTTAGGGTTAGGGTTAGGGATAGTGTAAGGGTTAGGGTTAGGGTTAGGGTTAGGGTTAGGGTGAGGGTTAGGGCAAGGGTAAGTGTTAGGGTTAGGGTTTGGGTTATATTTAGGGTAAGGTTAAGTGTTAGGGTTAGGGTTAGGTTTAGGTTTAGGTTTGGGGTTAAGGTTAGGGTGAGGGTTAGGGTAAGGGTAAGTGTTAGGGTTAGGCTTAGGGTAAGGGTAAGCGTTAGAATTAGGGTTAGGTTATGGGTTAGGTTTAGGGTTAGGGTAAGGGTAAGGGTTAGGATTAGCGTTAGGGTTAAGTTTAGTGTTAGTGTTAGTGTTTGGATTAGGGTTAGATTTAGGTTTAGGGTAAGGCTTAGGGTAAGTGTAAGGGTTAGGGTTAGGGTTAGGGTTAGGGTTAAAGTTAGGGTTAGGGTTACGGTTAGGGAAAGGGTAAGGGTTAGAGTTAGGTTTATGGTTAGGGTTAGGGTTAGGATTAGGGTTAGGGTTTGGGTTAGGGTTAGGGTTAGGGTTAGGCTTAGGGTTAGGGTTATGATTAGCATTAAGGTTAGGGTTAGGGTTAGGGTGAGGATTAGGGTTGGGGTTAGGGTTAGGGGTTAGGGTTAGGGTTAGGTTTAGGGGAAGGTTTAGTGTTAGGGTTAGGGTAAGGGTTAGGGTTAGAGTAAGGCTAAGGGTTAGAGTTAGGTTTAGGCTTATGGTAAGGGTTAGGGTTAGGGTTAGGGTTAGGGTGAGCGTTAGGGTAAGTCTAAGGCTTAAATTAGGGTTAGAGTTAGGGTTAGGGTTAGTGGTTAGGGTTTGTGTTAGGTTTAGGGAAAGGGTTAGGGTTACGGATAGGGTAAGGGTTAGGGTTAGGGCTAGGGTTAGGGTTAGGGTTAGCGTTAGGGTAAATCTAATGGTTAAATTAGGGTTAGAGTTAGGGTTAGGGTTAGGGGTTAGGGTTAGGGTTAGGGTTAGGGTAAGGGTAAGAGTTAGGTTTAGGGTTAAGGTTAGGTTAAGGGGAAGGGTTAGGGTTCGGGTTAGGGTTAGGTTTAAGCATAGGGTTAGGGTAATGGTAAGGGTTAGGGTTAGGGTTAGGGTTAGGGTTAAGGTTAGGGTTACTGTTAGGGTTAGGCTAAGGGTTAGGGTAAGGGTTAGGGTTAGGGTTAGGGTTAGGGTAAAAGTTAGCGTTAGGGTTAGGGTTAGGGTTAGGGTTAGGGTAACGGTAATTGTTAGTGTTAGGGTTGGGGTAAAGGTTAGGGTTAGGTTTAGGGTTGGGGTTAGGTTTAGGTTTAGGGATATGGTTAGGGTAAGCGTTAGGGTTAGGGTTAGTGTTCGGTATAGGGTTAAGTTTAGGGTTAGGGATAGGGTAAGGGTAAGGGTTAGGCTTAGGGTGAGGGTTAGGGGTTAGTGTTAGGGTTAGGGTTAGGTTTAGGGTTAGGGTAAAGGTAAGGTTTAGGGTGAGGGTTAGGTTTAGGGTTTAGGGTTAGGGTTAGGGTTAGGGTAAGGGTTAGGTTTAGGTTTAGGGTAATGGTAAGTTTTAGGCTTAGGGATAGGGTTAGGTTTGGGGTTAGTGTTAGTGTAAGAGTAAGGGTTTGGGTTAGGGTTAGGGTAAGGGTAAGGATTAGGGTTAGAGTTAGTGTTAGGCTAAGAGTAAGGTTTAGGTTTAGGGTTAGGGTTAGGGTAAGGGTTAGGGTTAGGTTTAGAGTAAACATAAGGTTTAGGGTTAGGGTTAGGGTTAGTTTTGGTGTTAGGGTTAGGGTAAGAGTAAGGGTTAGGTTTAGGGTTAGGGTTAGGTTTAGGGATTAGGGTTGGAGTTAGGGATAGGGTAAGGGTTAGGGTTAGGTTTAGAGTTAGGGTAAGGGTAAGGTTAAGGTTAGGGTTTGGATTAGGGTTAGTGTAAGGGTAAGGTTTAAGGTTAGGGTTAGGGTTAGGGATTAGGGTTAGGGTTAGGGTTAGGGATAGGGTAAGGGTTAGGGTTAGGGTAAGAGTTAGGGTTAGCGTAAGGGTTAATATTAGCATTAAGGTTAAGGTAGGGTTAGGGTAAGGGTAAGGGTTAGGGTTAGGGTAAGGGTAAGGGTAAGGGTTAGTGTTAGCTGTAGAGTTAGGGTAAGGGTAAGGGTTAGATTTAGGGTTAGGGTAAGAGTAAGGGTAAGGGTAAGGGTTAGGGTTAGATTTAGGGTAAGGATTAGTGTCAGTGTTAGGGCTAGGGTTAGGTTAAGGATTAGGGTAAGGGTTAGGGTTAGGGTTAGGTTTAGGGTTAGGGTTAAGGTAAGGGTTAGGGTTAGCGTTACGGTTAGGTATGGGCTTAGGGTTAGGGAAGTGTAAGGGTTAGGGTTAGGGTTACGGGAAGGGTTAGGGTTAGGGTTAGGGTAAGGCTAACTGTTAGTGTTAGGTTTAGGGTAAGGGTTAGGGTTAGGTTTAGCGTTAGGGTAAGTCTAAGGGTTAAAGTTAGGGTTAGGGTTAGGGTTAAGGTTAGGGGTTAGGGTTAGGGTTAGGGCTAGCGTAAGGATAAGATTTAGGTTTAGGGTTAAGGTTAGGATAAGGGTAAGGATTAGGGTCAGGGTTAGGGTTAAGGTTAGGGTTAGTGTTAGGGTTAGGGTTAGGAAAAGTGTTAGGGTTAGGGTTAGGGTTACGGTTAGGGTTAGGCTAAGGGTTAGTGTTAGGTTTAGGGTAAGAGTTAGGTTTAGGGTTCAGGTTAGGATAAGGGTAAGGATTAGGGTTAGGGTTAGGGTTAAGGTTAGGGTTAGTGTTAGGGTTAGGGTTAGGAGTTAGGGTTAGGGTTAGGGCTTGGGTTAGGGTTAGGATTAGACTTAGGTTTAGGGTTAGGGTAAGGGTAAGGTTTAGGGTTATGGTTAGGGTTAGTTGTTAGGGTTATGTTTAGGGTAAGGTTTAGGGATAGGGGTTAGGGTTAAGGTTAGGGTTAGGGTTAGTGTAAGGGTTAGGGTTAGGGTTAGTGTTAGGTTTAGGTTTGGGATTAAGGTTAGCGTTAGGGTTAGGGTTAGGGTTAGGGGTTAGGGGTAGTGTTAGGGTTACGGTAAGTGTTAGGGTTAGGGTTAGGGTAAGGCTAACTGTTAGAGTTAGGTTTAGGGTAAGGGTAGGGTTAGGGTTAGCGTTAGGGTAAGGATAAGGGTTAGGGTTAGGGTTAGGGTTAAGGTAAGAGTAAAGTTTAGGGTTAGGGTTAGTGTTGGGTTTAGGGTTATGGTTAGGGTTAGGGTTAGGGTAAGGTTAAGGGTTAGGGTTAGGGTTAGGGTTAGGTGTTAGTGTTAGGTTTAGGGTTAGTTTTAGGGTTAGGGTAAGGGTAAGGTTTGGCTTTAGGGTTAGGTTTGGGGTTAGGGTTAGGGTAAGTGTAAGGGTTAGGGTTAGCTTTAGGTTTATGGTAAGGGTTAGGGTTAGGTAAGGGTTAGGGTTAGGTTTGGGTTAGGGTTAGGTTAAGGTTTAGGGTTAGGGTAAAGTTTAGGTTTAGGGTTAGGGATAGGGTAAGGGTAAGTTTTAGGATTAATCTTACGGTTAGGGTTAGGGTTAGGGTTGTGGTTAGTGGAAGGGGAAGGGTTAGGGTTAGGGAAAGGATTAGGGTTAGGGGTAGGGTTAAGGTTAGGGTTAGTGTTAGGGTTAAGGTTAGTTAGGGTAAGGGTAGGAGTTAGGGTTAGAGTTAGTGTCAGGGTTAAGGTTAGGGTTAAGGTTAGGGTTAGGCTAAGGGTAGGGTTAGGGTTAGGGTAAGGGTTAGGGCTTGGGTTAGGGTTAAGATTAGAGTTAGGGTTAGGGTTAGGGTAAGGGTAAGGGTTACGGTTAGGGTTAGGGTTAGTTGTTAGGGTTATGTTTAGGGTAAGGGTTAGGGATTGGGGTTAGCGTTAGGGTTAGGGTTAGTGTAAGGGTTAGGGTTAGGGTTAGGGTTAGGGCAAGGGTAAGTGTTAGGGTTAGTGTTAGGGTTAGATTAAGGTTAAGGGTTAGGTTTAGGGTTAGGTTTATGTTTAGGTTTGGGGTTAAGGTTAGGGTTAGGGTTAGGGTAAGAGTAAGTGTTAGGGTTAGGTTTAGGGTAAGGGTAAGTGTTAGGATTAGTGTTAGGTTTTGGGTTAGGTTTAGGGTTAGGGTAAGGGTAAGGGTTAGGGTTAGGGTTAGGGTTAGGTTTAGGGTTAGGGTGAGGGTAAGGATTAGTTTTAGAGTTAGGGTTAGGTTTAGGGGTAGGTTTAGGGTAAGGATAATGGTTAGGGTTAGCGTTAGGGTTAAGTTTAGTGTTAGTGTTAGAGTTAGGATTAGGGTTAGATTTAGATTTAGGGTTAGGCTTAGGGTAAGGGTACGGGTTAGGGTTATGGTTAGGTTTAGTGTAAGGGTTAAAGTTAGGGTTAGGGTTATGGTTAGGGGAAGGGTAAGGGTTAGGGTTAGGTTTATGGTTATGGTTAGAGTTAGGATTAGGGTTAGGGTTTGGGTTAAGGTAAGGGTGAGGGTTAGGGTTACGGTTAGCATTAAGGTTAGGGTTAGGGTAAGGGTAAGGGTAAGGGTTAGGATTAGGGTTAGGTTTAGGGTTAGGGGTTAGGGTGAGGGTTAGGTTTAGGTTTAGGGTCAGGTTTAGGGTAAAGTTTAGGGTTAGGGTTAGGGTTAGGGAAAGGGTTAGGGTTAGGGTTAGGGTTAGGATAACAGTTAGGGTTAGGTTTATGGTTAGGGTAAATGTTAGGGTTATGGTTATGTTTAGGTTTAGGGTTATGGTAAGGGTAAGTGTTAGGGTTAGGTTTAGCTTTAGGGTTAGGGTTAGGGTAAGGGTTAGGGTTAGGGTTAGGGTTAGGTTTACCCTTAAGGTTAGGGTTAGGGTAAAGATAAGGGTTAGGGTTAGGGTTTAGTGTTAGTGTTAGGTTTAGTTTTAGGGTTAGGGTAAGCTAAAGGTTTAGGTTTAGGGTTAGGTTTAGGGGTTAGGGTTAGGGTTAGGGTTAGGGAAAGGGTTGGGGTTAGGGTTAGGGTTAGGGTAAGGATTAGGGTTAAGTTTAGGGTTTGGGTAAATGTTAGGGTAGGGTTATGGTTAGCTTGAGGGTTATGGTAAGGGTAAGGGTTATGGTTAGGTTTTGGGTTAGGGTTAGGGTTAGGGTAAGGGTTAGGGTTAGTGTTAGTTTTAGGTTTAGGGTTAAGGTTATGGTAAGGGTAAGGGTTAGGGGTAGGGTTTAGTGTTAGTGTTAGGGTTAGTTTAAGGGTTAGGGTAAGGGTAAGGTTTAGGGTTAGGATTAGGGTTAGGGTTAGGGTTAGGGTTAGGGTTATGGTCAGGGTTAGGGATAGGTTTAGGGTAAGGGTAAGGGTTAGGGTTAGGGTTAGGTTTAGGGTTAGGGTTAAGGTAAGGGTTAGGGTTAGGGTTAGTGTTGGGTTTAGGGTTAAGGTTAGGGTTAGGTTTAGGGTAAGGGTAAGCGTTAGGGTTAGGATTAGGGTTAGGGGTTAGTGTTAGGGTTAGGGTTAGGGTCAGGGTTAGGGATAGGTTTAGGGTAAGGGTAAGGTTCAGTGTTAGGGTTAGGTTTTGTTTTGGGGTTATGGTTATGGTAAGAGTAAGGGTGAGAGTTAGGGATAGGGTTAGGGTAAGGGTAGGGTTAGGGTTAGGGTTAGGTTTGGGGTTAGGGTTAGGGTAAGGGTAAGTGTTAGGGTTAGGGTTATTGTTAGTTTTAGGGTTAGGGTTAGGGTTAGGGTAAGTTTAGGGTTAGGGTTAGGTTACAGTTAGGGTTAGGGTTAGGGTTAGGGTAAGTTTAGGGTTAGGGTTAGGTTACAGTTAGCGTAAGGATTAGGGTTAGGGTAAGGGTTAGGGTTAGGGTTAGGGTAAGGGTTAGGTTTAGGGTTACGGGAAGGGTTAGGGTTAGGGTTAGGGTAAGGCTAACTGTTAGTGTTAGGTTTAGGGTAAGGGTTAGGGTTAGGTTTAGCGTTAGGGTAAGTCTAAGGGTTAAAGTTAGGGTTAGGGTTAGGGTTAAGTTTAGGGGTTAGGGTTTGGGTTAGGGCTAGGGTAAGGGTAAGAGTTAGGTTTAGGGTTAAGGTTAGGATAAGGGTAAGGATTAGGGTTAGGTTTAGGGTTAAGGTTAGGGTTAGTGTTAGGGTTAGGGTTAGGAAAAGGGTTAGGGTTAGGGTTAGGGTTAGGGTTACATTTAGGGTTAGGCTAAGGGTTAGTGTTAGGGTTAGGGTAAGATTTAGGTTTAGGGTTAAGGTTAGGATAAGGGTAAGGATTAGGGTTAGGGTTAGGGTTAAGGTTAGGGTTAGTGTTAGGGTTAGGGTGAGGATAAGGGGAAGAGTTAGGGTTAGGTTTAGGTTTAGGGTTAAGGTTAGGGTTAGGGTTAGGGTTAGGGTAAGGGTTAGGGCTTGGGTTAGGGTTAGGATTAGACTTAGGTTTAGGGTTAGGGTAAGGGTAAGGTTTAGGGTTAGGGTTAGGGTTAGGGTTAGTTGTTAGGGTTATGTTTAGGGTAAGGTTTAGGGATAGGGGTTAGGGTTAGGGTTAGGGTTAGTGTAAGGGTTAGGGTTAGGGTTAGGGTTAGGTTTAGGTTTGGGATTAAGGTTAGCGTTAGGGTTAGGGTTAGTGTTAGGGGTTAGGGGTAGTGTTAGGGTTACGGTAAGGGTTAGGGTTAGGGTTAGGGTAAGGCTAACTGTTAGAGTTAGGTTAGGGTAAGGGTTAGGGTTAGGGTTAGCGTTAGGGTAAGGATAAGGGTTAGGGTTAGGGTTAGGGTTAAGGTAAGAGTAAAGTTTAGGGTTAGGGTTTGGGTTAGTGTTGGGTTTAGGGTTATGGTTAGGGTTAGGGTTAGGGTAAGGGTTAGGGTAAAGGTAAGAGTTAGGTTTAGGGTTAAGGTTAGGATAAGGGTAAGTGTTAGGGTTCGGGTTAGGGTTAGGTTTAAGCGTAGGGTTAGGGTAAGGGTAAGGGTTAGGGTTAGGGTTAGGGTTAAGGTTAGGATTACGGTTAGGGTTAGGCTACGGGTTAGTGTTAGGTTTAGGGTAAGAGTTAGGGTTAGGGTTAGGGTTAGGGTTAGTGGTAGGGTTAGGGTTAGGGTAAGGGTAAGGGTTAGGATTAGTTTTAGGGTTAGGGTAAGGGTTAGTGTTAGGGGTTAGGGTTAGGGTTAGGTTAGGGTAAGGGTTAGGGTTAGGGTTAGGGAAAGGCTAAGGGTTAGAGTTAGGTTTAGTGTTAGGGTCAGGGTTAGGGTTAGGATTAGGGTTAGGGTTAGGGTGAGCTTTAGGGTTAGGGTTAGTGTTAGTGGTTAGGGTTAGTGTTAGGGTTAGGGAAAGGGTTAGGGTTAGGGTTAGGGTAAGGGTTAGGGTTAGGGTTAGGGTAAGGCTAACTGTTAGAGTTAGGTTTAGGGTAAGGGTTAGTGTTAGGGTTAGGGTAAGGCTAAGGGTTATAGTTAGGGTTAGGTTAAGGGCTAGGGTTAGGGTTAGGGTTAGGGTAAGACTAAGCGTTAGAGTTAAGATTAGGGTTAGTGTTAGGGTTAGTGGTTAGGTTTAGGGTTAGGGTTAGGATAAGGGTAAGGGTTAGGTGTAGGGTTAAGGTTATGGTAAGGGTTAAGGTTAGGGTTAGGTTTAGAGTTAGGGTTAAGGTTAGGGTTAGTGTTATGTTTAGGATTAGGGTTAGGGTAAGGGTAAGGGTTAGGGTTAGGATTAGGGTTAGGCTTAAGGTTAGGTTTAGGGTTAGGGTTAGGCTAAGTATTAGAGTTAGGTTAAGGTTTAGGGTTAGGGTTAGATATAGGGTTAGGTTTAGGGTAAGAGTAAGGGTTAGGGTTAGGGTTAGGGTTAGGGTAAGGCTTAGGCTTAGGGGTTAAGTTTATGGTTACGATTAGGTTTCAGGTAAGGGTTAGGGTTAGGTTTAGGGCTAGGGTAAAATTTACCGTTAGGGTTAGGGGTAGGGGTAGGGTAACGGTAAGTGTTAGTGTTAGGGTTAGGGTTACGGTTAGGGTAAGGGGAAGCATTAGGATTAGGGTTAGGTTTGGGTTTAGGGTTGGGGTTAAGGTTAGGGTTAGGGTTAGGGTAAGGGTAAGCATTAGGGTTAGGGTTAGGGTTAGGGTTAGGATTAAGGTTAGAGTTAGGGTAAGGGTAAGGGTAAGGGTTAGGGTTAGGGTAAGTGTAAAGTTTAGGGATAGGGTTAGGGTTAATGTTAGTGTAAGTGTAAGGGTTAGGGTTAGGGTTAGCATTAGGTGTAGGGTTACGGTTAGGGTTAGGGTTAGGGTAAGTGTTAGGGTTAGGGTTAGGTTTAGGGTTAGTCTTAGGGTAAGGGTAAGAGTTATGGTTAGGTTTAGGTTCACGGTTAGGGATAGGGTTAGGGATAGGTTTAGTGTTAGGTTTAGGGTTAAGTTTAGGGTTAGGGTTAGGGTAAGGGTAAGGGTTAGGTTTAGGGTTAGGGTAAGTGTTAGGTTTAGGTTTAAGGTAAGGGTAAGGTGTAGGGTTAGGATTAGGGTTAGGTTTGGTGTTAGGGTTAGGGTAAGAGTAAGGGTTAGGGTTAGGGTTAGGTTAAGGGTTAGGGTTAGGGTAAGGATTAGAGTTAGGTTTAGGGTTTGGGTAAATGTTAGGTTTAGTGTTATAGTTAGGTTGAGGGTTATGGTAAGGGTAATGCTTACTGTTAGGTTTAGGTTTAGGGTTAGGGTTAGGGTTAGGGTTAGGGTTAGGTTTAGGGTTAAGGTTAGGGGTAGAGTTAGGGTAAGGGTAAGGATTAGGGTTAGGGTTAGGTTTAGGGTAAGGATTAGAGTTAGGGTTAGGGTTAGGGTTAGGGTTAGGATTAGGGTAAGGGTAAGGGTTAGAGTCAGGGGTAGGTTTAGGGTTAGGGTTAAGGTAAGGGTTAGGGTTAGGGTTAGTGTTGGGTTTAGGGTTAAGGTTAGGGTTAGTGTAAGGTTAAGGGTTAGGGTTAGGGTTAGGGTTAGGGTAAGGGTTAGGGTTAGGGTGAAGTTTAGGGTTAGTGTTAGTGTTAGGGTTAGGTTTAGTGTAAGGGTAAGGTTTAGGGTTAAGGTTAGGGTTCGGGTTAGGCTAAGTGTAAGGGTTAGGGTTAGGGTTAGGGTTAGGGTAATGGTAAGGGTTAGGGTAAGGGTTAGGTATAGGGTTAGGGTTAGGGTAAGTGTAATGGTTAGGGTTAGCGATAGTGTTAAGTTTAGTTTTAGTGTCAGTGTTAGGATTAGGGTTAGATTTAGATTTAGGGTTAGGCTTAGGGTAAGGGTAAGGGTTAGGGTTAGGGTTAGGTTTAGGGTAAGGGTTAAAATTAGGGTTAGGCTTACGGTTAGGGAAAGGGCAAGGGTTAGGGTTAGGTTTATGGTTAGGGTTAGGGTTAGGATTAGGGTTAGGGTTTGGGTTAAGGTAAGGGTGAGGGTTAGGGTTACGGTTAGCATTAAGTTTAGGGTTAGGGTTAGGGTAAGGGTAAGGGTTAGGGTTAGGGTTAGGTTTAGGGTTAGGGGTTAGGGTGAGGGTTAGGTTTAGTTTTAGGGTTAGGGTTAGGGTAAAGGTTAGGGTTAGGGTTAGGGAAAGGGTTAGGGTTAGGGTTAGGGTTAGGGTAACAATTAGGGTTAGGTTTAGGGTTAGGGTAAATATTAGGGTTATGGTTATGTTTAGGTTTAGGGTTATGGTAAGGGTAAGGGTTAGGGTTAGGTTTAGCTTCAGAGTTAGGGTTAGGGTAAGGGTTAGGGTTAGGGTTAGGGTTAGGTTTACCCTTAAGGTTAGGGTTAGGGTAAAGATAAGGGTTAGGGTTAGGGTTTATTGTTAGTGTTAGGTTTAGTTTAAGGGTTAGGGTAAAGGTAAGGTTTAGGGTTAGGGTTAGGGTTAGGGGTTAGGGTTAGGGTTAGGTTTAGGGTTAGGGTCAGGGTTAGGGATAGGTTTAGGGTAAGGGTAAGGTTTAGGGTTAGGGTTAGGTTTATGTTTTGGTTTATGTTTAGGGTAAGAGTAAAGGTTAGAGTTAGGGTTAGGGTAGGGTAAGGGTTAGGGTTAGGTTTAGGGTAAGCGTAAGGTTTAGGGTTAGGGTTAGGGTTAGGTTTTGTGTTAGGGTTAGGGTAAGAGTAAGGGTTAGGTTTAGGGTTAGGGTTAGGGTTAGGGATTAGGGTTGGAGTTAGGGATAGGGTAAGGTTAGGGTTAGGGTTAGGTTTAGAGTTAGGGTATGGGTAAGGTTAAGGTTAGGGTTTGGATTAGGGTTAGGGTAAGGGTAAGGTTTAAGGTTAGGGTTAGGGTTAGGGATTAGGGTTAGGGTTAGGGATAGGGTAAGGGTTAGGGTTAGGGTAAGAGTTACGTTTAGCGTTAGGGTTAATGTTAGCATTAAGGTTAAGGTTAGGGTTAGGGTAAGGGTAAGGGTAAGGGTTAGTGTTAGCGGTAGGGTTAGCGTAAGGATTAGTGTTAGGGTTAGGGTTAGGTTTAGAGTTAGGTTAAGGGTAAGGGTTAGGGTTAGGGTTAGGTTTAGGGTTAGGGTTAAGGTAAGGGCTAGGGTTAGGGTTAGTGTTGGGTTTAGGGTTAAGGTTAGGGTTAGGGTTAAGGTAAGTGTTAGGGTTAGGGTTAGGGTTAGGGTTAGTGGTTAGGGTTAGGTTTAGGGTTAGTTTTAGGGTTAGGGAAACGGTAAGGTTTAGCGTTAGGGTTAGGTTTGGCGTTAGGGTTAGGGTAAGTGTAAGGGTTAGGGTTAGGGTTAGGTTTATCGTAAGGGTTAGGGTTAGGTTAGAGTTAGGGTTAGGTTTGGGTTAGATTTAGGGTAAGGTTTAGGGTTAGGGTAAAGTTTAGGTTTAGGGTTAGGGTTAGGGTAAGAGTAAGTGGTAGGGTTAGGGTTAGGGATAGGGTTAGTGTTGGGGTTAGGGTAAGGATAAGGGTTAGAATTAGGGTTATGGGTAGTGTTAGGGTTAGGGTTAGGGTTAGTGTTAGGTTTAGGGTTAGGGTTTGGGTAAGGTAAGGGTTAGGTTTAGGTTAGGATTAGGGTTAGGGTAAGGGTTAGGGTTAGGGTTAGGGTTAGCATTAAGGTTAGGGTTAGGGTTACGGTAAGGGTAAAGTTTAGGGTTAGGGTTAGGGTAAGTGTAAGGGTTAGGATGAATGTTAGGGTTAGGGTTAGGGTTAGGTTTAGGGCTAGGGAAAGTGTAAGGGTTAGGGATAGGGTTAGGGTTAGGGTAAGGGTTAGGGTTAGGTTTAGGGTTAAGGTTAGGGTTAGTGTTAGGGTTAAGGTTAGGGTTAGGGTAAGGGTAAGAGTTAGGGAAAGGGTTATGGGTAGGGTTAAGGTTAGGGTTATGGTTAGGGTTAGGCTAAGGTTTAGGGTCAGGTTTAGGGTAAGGGTTAGGGCTTGGGTTAGAGTTAGGATTAGAGTTAGGGTTAGGGTTAGTGTAAGGGTAAGGGTTACGGTTAGGGTGAGGGTTAGGGTTAGTGATTAGGGTTATGTTTAGGGTAAGGGTTACGGATAGGGGTTATGGTTAGGGTTAGGGTTAGTGTAAGGGTTAGGGTTAGGGTTAGGGTTAGGGTTAGGGTGACCGTTAGGGTTAGGGTTAGGTTTAGTTGTTAGGGTTAGTGTTAGGGTTAGTGTAAGGGTTAGGTTTGGTTTTAGGGTAAGGGTTAGGGTTAGGATTAGGGTAAGGCTAACTGTTAGAGTTATGTTTAGGGTAAGGGTTAGGGTTAGCGTTAGGGTAAGTCTAAGGGTTAAACTTAGGGTTAGAGTTAGGGTTAGGGTTAGGGGTTAGGGTTAGGGTTAAGGTTAGGGTAAGGGTAAGAGTTAGGTTTAGGGTTAAGGTTAGGATAAGGGTAAGGGTTAGGGTTCAGGTTAGGGTTAGGTTTAAGCATAGGGTTAGGGTAAGGGTAAGGGTTAGAGTTAGGGTTAGGTATAAGGTAAGGGTTAGGGTTAGGGTTAGGCTAAGCGTTAGGGTTAGGTTTAGGGTAAGGGTTAGTGTTAGGGTTAGGGTAAGGGTTAGTGGCAGGGTTAGGGTTAGGGTAAGGGTAAGGGTTAGGGTTAGGGTTAGGGTAAGGATTAGTGTTAGGGGTTAGGGTTAGGGTTAGGTTAGGGTAAGGGTTAGGGTTATGGTTAGGGAAAGGCTAAGGGTTAGAGTTAGGTTTAGTGTGAGAGTAAGGGTTAGGGTTAGGGTTAGTGTGAGCGTTAGGGTTAGGGTTCAGGTTAGTGTTTAGGGTTAGTGTTAGCGTTAGGGTAAGGGTTAGGGTTAGGGTAAGGGTAAGGGTTAGAGTGAGGGTTAGGGTAAGGGCTAGGGTTAGGGTTAGGTTTAGGGTAAGACTAAGCGTTAGAGTTAGGATTAGGGTTAGAGTTAGGCTTAAGGTTAGGTTTAGGGTTAGGGTTAGGCTAAGTGTTAGAGTTAGGTTAAGGGTTATGGTTAGGGTTAGATATAGGGTTAGGTTTAGGGTAAGAGCAACGGTTAGGGTTAGGGTTAGGGTTAGGGTAAGGCTTAGGCTTAGGGGTTAGGTTTATGGTTAGGGTTAGGGTTAGTGTTAGGGTAACAGTTAGCGTTAGGGTTAGGGGTAGGGTAAGGGTTAGGGTAAAGGTAAGTGTTAGTGTTAGGGTTAGGGTTACGGTTAGGGTAAGGGGAAGCGTAAGGATTAGGGTTAGGTTTGGGTTTAGGGTTGAGGTTAAGGTTAGCGTTAGGGTTAGGGTAAGGGTAAGCGTTAGGGTTAGGGTTAGGGTTAGGGTTAGCTTTAAGGTTTGAGTTCGGGTAAGGGTAAGCGTTAGGGTTAGAGTTAGGGTAACGGTAAGTGTTAGTGTTAGGGTTAGGGTTACGGTTAGTGTAAGGGGAAGCGTTAGGATTAGGGTTAGGTTTTGGTTTAGGGTTGGGGTTAAGGTTAGGGTTAGGGTTAGGGTAAGGGTAAGCGTTAGGGTTAGGGTTAGGGTTAGGGATAGGTTTTAGGTTAGAGTTAGGGTAAGGGTAAGGGTTAGGGTTAGGGCTATGGTAAGCGTAAAGTTTAGGGATAGGGTTAGGGTTAATGTTAGTGTAGTGTAAGGGTTAGGGTTAGGGTTAGCGTTAGGTGTAGGATTACGTTTAGGGTTAGGGTTCGGGTAAGGGTTAGTGTTAGGGTTAGGTTTATTGTTAGGCTTAGGGTAAGGGTAAGGGTTATGGTTAGGTTTAGGTTCAGGGTTAGGGTTAGGGTTAGGGATAGGGTTAGTGTTTGGTTTAGGTTAAGTTTAGGGTTTGGGTTAAGTAAGGGTAAGGGTTAGGGTTAGGGTTAGGGTTAGGGGTTAGTTGTCAGAGACCAAGGAGTTAAACGGAACAAAGCAAAGACCCTCTAGCCTTGAGCAAATCGCATCTGGTTGAGTCATCTGCACAAAATACTTCTCGGAATAACCGCAGGTGGTTGCTTGGGTTAGCACAACGGCCAAAAGAACAGCCTGACCCACCCCTAACCTTGAGACTTCTCCTTCTTGTTATCACAAAAACTCTCCATCCCCCCCCCCTCTATACTCCCTTACACTCAGGGTATATAAACCCTGCTTTACTTTTAATAAATGAGACCTTGACGCGACTCAGATTGTCTCTGTCTTTCTTTATGCGCCTGGTCTCCTTCCTCTCTTTCCCCCATTGGTTTTCTTCTTTCAGGAGGTGCCTCTTCGAGCCGCATGAATAGCTGAACCCGCGGGTCGGGAGAAGTGGCGCCCAACGTGGGGCTCGAAGCACGGTGACCTACCGGACGGCGTGGAGAACAGGGGACCCCGACTATATTAAGGTAGAGACGCCCACACCGCATCGCTCGTGCACCGTGGGAGTGTCTTGAGGTAAGTTCTGCCGTCCCATCAACCATGGGCAAAGCATTATCAAAAGAGGTTTTATTTATAAAAGAAATGAAAGGATCACTTAGGGAGAGAGGAATAAGAGTTAAAAAGAAAGATTTGGTAAAATTCTTTTGTTTTGTTGGAGAAAAGTGTCCGTGGTTGGTCTTGCACGGACCAGACATCCATCCCCTTACCTGGAATAAGGTAGGAAAAAATATCAGTGATTTACTCTGTCAGGGAGAGGAAATCCCTGAGGCCTTCTTTAGCTTCTATGGGGTTATTAGAGATATTTTAAAGGAAGCAGAGGAGGGAGGTGACAGTGCTCGCTTACTAGCTTTAACAGAGGATTACCTAACGGAGTCACGTTGCCCGTCTCGCAAAAGCGAAAGTGACAATGAAAAACCTATGGTCACTGGCCTTCGGCCTGGCTCACGCACTCCCTCTGTGATTGATGAGCCTGTGCCCTCAGGACGCCGCTTGGCGTCACCTTTAATCCCCGAAAAAGAGGAACAAGTCCAACCCCCTTTAGAAGACAGCATCAGGAATTATACTAAAAAGAAAAATATGTCACTAAAACCTTATAAAAATTTTTATCCTATTATTCCTAAGACTTCTCCTGATAATGGCAGGCTCAACCCCTCCTCTGAGGTGGAGCTAGAGGAGGAGGCAGCGCATTATGAGGAAGAAAGATATGGCCCTTTTTCTCTTCCCCAAGTTTCTGCAGCTACACAGACTCCAGAGATAAGGGCCCTTCACTGGCCCACCCCTCCCCCCTATCCAGACACCTCTCTCCCGTCAGCCCCACCACAGGAAATAGTGAGATCATTCTCTGTTCCTCCGGAGGTGCAAGGTCTCCTTAAATCCAAAGACTCTCTCTTCAAACAAGTGACAGAATTAAAAAACGTGCTTCATTTAAAAAGAGAGTTAAGGGACCTCACTTTGCAAATTCATGATTTACAAATGGATCTTGTTGGGGAAGCCTTGACTACCCCCCATGCCTCGGGTAACAAGCCCGCTAAAACACCCTGGGCCTCAAAGAGCCGCAATAATAGACTCAGATCCGGGGCGCAAACTGTTTCCTTCTCCTTCCCCGTAATTACTCGCTCTAACACTCAACCTCGGGAACAAGAGGGGGAGGGAGGAGAAGTGGGAGAGGAGGAGGTGGACACCACCAGAAGGCAGGAGGAGGGACAAAACCTAGATTCCTCTGCCTCCGAGGAGGAAGGGGGTGATCAGGAGGAGGCAAGGAGAGATTCTCAAATTACATATAGGAGATTGACGTTTAAACAAATTAAAAAACTACATTCGGCTGTTAAGAATTATGGAATTAACGCCCCTTTTACTTTAACAGTACTGGAGGGCCTCGGGGGTGAGGGATATTTATTGCCTCTTGAGTGGCACAAGATTGTACAGTCTGTTTTAACCAGGAGTCAATATCTAACCTGGAAAGCTGAATTTATAGATAAGGCAGAAAATCAAGCTATTACCAATAAAAAAACATACACAAATGGCTTCATGGTCTTCTGATAAAATTTCAGGGAGGGGCAAATTTGCCTCGGAGGAAAAACAACAAAAACTCCCTGCAGGAATATTAACCCAGACTGCTCAGGCTGCCCTGGCCGCCTGGAGAGCAGTGCCTGCTGCAGGAGCGGTTACTACCTCTCTTTCCAGGGTAGTACAAGGCAATAATGGACCATATTCTCAATTCGTTGCCAGACTGTTAGAAGCAGCTGAAAGAATATTAGGTGAGGTAGATACAGATGATATTATAGTTAGACAGTTGGCCATAGAAAATGCTAATGCAGCCTGTAAAGCTGCTTTAAGAGGCAAAACAAAGACCCTAGATTTAAATGGTATGATTAAAATTTGCAATGATGTGGATTCCTTTGAACATAAAATGTCTAAATCTATTAATTTGGCCATTGGAGCCATACTCCAAAACCAGACTCCACCTTCAGGAAAACTAGGACGAATATCTAGCCCTAAAAACTGTTTTAAATGTGGACAAATTGGACATTTTGCTAGAGAATGCCCTGGAACTATTAAACAACCCAATGTTCCTGGGACGATTCCCTTCCCCCTTCCCCCTGGCCTTTGTCCTAAATGCAGAAGAGGCCGTCACTGGGCTAAAGAGTGCCGGTCCAAGACCGATATAAATGGCCAGCCTTTATCTGTGGTCTCGGGAAACGGGCTACGGGCCCCAGTAGGGGGCCCTACCTACCCACCATGACAACCAATGACCCCTCCCGCCCAAAATCTGCCTCTGATGCAAACATCGCTGACTCAGACTTGTTCCGAGCCACTGCAGGCAGCGCAGGACTGGACCTCTGTTCCTCCACCACCAGAATTATAACTCCAGAGGAAGGAACAGTTGTTATAAACTCTGGAAGGTTCGGGCCTCCCCCGCCAGGAATGTTTTTTCTTATTATAGGCCGAGCTTCAAGCTCACTGCAAGGACTCTCTGTCATTCCCTCGGTGGTTGACATTGATTATTCAGGTGAATTAAAAATTTTAGTTCATGCCTCTCAAGGCCCTCTTGCCATATCGGCAGGCCAACGCATTGCACAAGCCCTCCCTCTGCCCGTAACAGGACAGTTCCCATATAAGCATCCCCAGCGTGGCAATTCTACCCCAGGATCAACAGATATATTTTGGGTACATCAATTGACAGAATCTCGACCAACTTTAAAACTATTTTTGGAAGGAAAACAATTCCTGGGTCTTTTAGATACAGGGGCCGATGCTACTGTCATTGCAAAACAACATTGGCCTATCTCTTGGCCTCTGGAACCCACCGCTACCCATCTAAAAGGTATTGGGCAGACTCAAAATACACTCCAGAGTTCTAAAATATTAACATGGACAGACCCAGAGGGAAACATTGGGACAGTTAAACCTTTTGTGGTGGATGGACTCCCTGTAAATCTATGGGGGAGACATATAATGACCCAAATGGGAGTTATCATGTTCAGTCCTAATGAGACTGTGACTAACATGATGCTCAAGTCTGGATATTTGCCAGGAAAAGGGCTGGGAAAGCATGAGCAAGGAATTAGTCACCCAATTATACCCACCCCTAAATGGGATAGAAAAGGTCTTGGGACCGACCTTTTTTCCTAAAGACCACTGCTCCCCCTGCACTCCAAGCCGATAAAATAACTTGGAAATCTGACAATCCGGTTTGGATAGACCAGTGGTCCATGCCTCAAGAAAAGGTTCAGGCTGCTCTTCAGTTGGTGCAGGAACAATTAGAGCAGGGACATCTTGAACCTTCTACCTCTCCCTGGAATACTCCCATATTTGTTATAAAAAAGAAAAATGGGAGTTGGAGGTTACTGCAGGATCTAAGGGAAATTAATAAAACCATGGCACCCATGGGAGCCCTACAACCTGGACTGCCCTCTCCCACAGCTATCCCTAAAGGATTTTTTAAAATTGTAATAGATATAAAAGACTGTTTTTTCTCCATTCCCCTCGATCCTAGAGATTGTAAAAGATTTGCCTTTTCCATACCCATGATAAACCATAAGGGCCCTAATCCCCGCTTTCAATGGCGAGTGTTGCCACAGGGTATGGCTAATTCTCCCACTCTTTGTCAAAAATTTGTGGCTCAATCCATAGACCCAATTCGTGTTCAATACCCTCATATATATATTATACATTATATGGATGACCTATTAATTGCTGCCAAATTAGAACTGGAGGCACATCAAGTGACTCAAAAAATAGTTATTGCTTTACAAGACAGAGGACTTTTTATCTCCCCAGAAAAAATTCAAACTTGCTATCCCTTCTTGTTCCTGGGTTTTCAATTAGAACCCTCTTTAATATATACTCAAAAAATTCAAATCAAAAGAAATAAACTAAATTGTCTAAATAATTTCCAAAAACTCCTTGGAGACATTAATTGGCTACGTCCTCACCTTAAATTAACAACAGGAGATCTCAAACCCCTGTTTAATATTCTACAGGGAGATTCTGACCCTTCCTCCCCCAGAAAACTTACGCCCGAAGCTGAAAAAGCCCTAATAAAGTTAGAGGAGGCCATTACACAACAAAATATAGGTTACTTCATCCCCTCCTTGACCCTTTATTTAATCATTTTTGCCACAGAATTTACACCCACCGGTTTATTGTGGCAAAAAACCGTGCCCCTGTTATGGATTCATGCCTCCGCCTCTCAGTCCAAGGTACTCCCCTCCTACCCCTTTTTGGTCTCCCAACTTATTTTTCTGGGGCTCAAGACTTCTGTCAGATATTTTGGCAAGGATCCTGATATCATAATCACCCCTTACTCTAAGGAACAAATTAATTGGTTACAACAAAGACAAGATGATTGGGCTGTTTTATGCACTGGGTTCCAGGGTAGTTTTGATACTCACATGCCCAGCGACAGACTTATTCAATTCCTTAATATTACTCCTTTTGTTTTTCTAAAAAATACCTTAATAAAGCCCATCCCCAATACTTTGAGCATCTTTATTGATGGTTCAAAAAATGGAAAAGCTTCATATGTTATTAATAATGTTTCCCACTTTGTAAATACTTCCTTTAAATCTGCTCAGTTAGTAGAATTATTTGCTGCGCTTTGTGTTTTTCGGTTATTAAAGACCCACCCTTTTAATCTGTTTTCAGATAGCCATTATGTTGTTAGAGCTTTACAAGTTTTAGAAATGGTTCCGGTTATTCAGCCTACTACACCTAATTTTCAATTATTTTTGGAATTGCAAAAACTTATTAGACAACGTTCGTACCCTTTCTTTGTAGGACATATTTGTGCTCATTCTGGCCTACCTGGGCCACTAACTCGGGGCAATGAATTAGCTGACTTGGCAACCCAAATAGTTACCCTATCTCAAACAGTTAATCCGGTGACCCTTGCACAGGAGGCCCATGCTGCTCACCACCTTAATGCTCATACCCTGCGCTTAAAATTTAAAATTACTAGAGAACAGGCAAGACAAATTGTTAAAAACTGCAGAAATTGCCTAACCCTGCTCCCTGAACCCCATGTAGGTGTAAACCCTAGAGGGCTCATACCTGGACAACTTCGGCAGATGGATGTTACTCATGTCCCCTCCTTTGGAAGGTTAAAATATGTACATGTTACCATTGATACCTTTAGTGGATTTATTTGTGCCTCTGCTCATTTAGGGGAGGCCACAAAAGATGTTATAAACCATCTCCTATATGTTTTTTCTGTCATGGGACAACCCCAAACTATAAAGACGGACAATGGGCCCGGATATACCAGTCAAAAGTTCAAACAATTTTGCTCCCAAATGAGCATAAAACATATTACTGGAATCCCCTACAACCCCCAAGGACAAGGAATAGTGGAAAGGGCTCATCAGACTTTAAAAAACACCCTCATTAAACTTGCCTCACAAGAAACATTATATTCCCTTAAAGGAAACTATAAGACTTTGTTATTACATGCTCTCTTTGTCTTAAACTTTTTAACCCTTGACGCTAATGGCAAATCTGAAGCAGAACGCCTTTGGCATCCAACCACACAAACAGACTACGCCCAGGCCCTATGGAAAGACCCACTGACGGGAATATGGAATGGCCCTGACCCAGTCATTATCTGGGGAAAAGAATCAGCTTGCATTTATAATTCTAAAGAAGGGGGAGCTAGATGGTTGCCTGAAAGATTAATAAAGCCATATAGTAAACAATAAAGCCATATAACTAATTCCAGGGTGGCGCCTGAGAACAAAAATATTTTTCTTTTACAGGTCAACAACCATGATGATGAGGCCTTCCCTGTCGTCACTCCGCATGATACTATTGACAGTGATGCTCTCTGGCAGAAGTTGTCCTCCAAAATCGACGAGGATTAGACTTACTTTTTCTACAGCAAGGAGGCTTATGCGCGGCTTTAAAGGAAAAATGCTGCGTATATGTAGATAGAACAGGACTTGTTAAGGATAGCTTAGAAAAAATTACAGCTAGCCTAGAAAAGCGAAAAAGAGAAAGGGAAAAACAAGAATCTTGGTATCAAAATTGGTTCTCCACATCTCCCTGGCTATCAACTCTTTTACCCTCCCTCTTGGGCCCCCTTGTGGGACTTCTCCTCCTAATTTCTTTTGGCCCTTGGGCTTTTCAGTGCCTTACGCGATTTATAAAAAATCAAATTGATTCTGCCTTTTCCAAAAACTCAATCTCGGTGCATTATCATCGCTTAGAGGCTCAGGATGACCCTGTAGGGTCCGAAACAAGCACTCCCGAAAGAGGGCTCCAGTTTCATACACTTCTTGGCTGATAAACCCCAAGCGGCTAGAGAGCATCCAATGACGGGATTATTATGGAGCTTACCCTGGGTGGCACAACATACAGAGGCCGTCGAGGCCGGCTCAACAAGGCATGTTGCCAGGAGTAAGGGTCCCTCCATATAGCCTAAGACAGGGTGTTCTCTCCACCTATAGAGACCTTGTTCTTTAAAGGAAACGGGGAATTGTCAGAGACCAAGGAGTTAAACGGAACAAAGCAAAGACCCTCTAGCCTTGAGCAAATCGCATCTGGTTGAGTCATCTGCACAAAATACTTCTCGGAATAACCGCAGGTGGTTGCTTGGGTTAGCACAATGGCCAAAAGAACAGCCTGACCCACCCCTAACCTTGAGACTTCTCCTTCTTGTTATCACAAAAACTCTCCATCCCCCCCCTCTATACTCCCTTACACTCAGGGTATATAAACCCTGCTTTACTTTTAATAAATGAGACCTTGACGCGACTCAGATTGTCTCTGTCTTTCTTTATGCGCCTGGTCTCCTTCCTCTCTTTCCCCCATTGGTTTTCTTCTTTCAGGAGGTGCCTCTTCGAGCCGCATGAATAGCTGAACCCGCGGGTCGGGAGAGTTAGTGTTAGGGTTAAGGTTAGGTTTAGGTTTAGGGCAAGGTTAAGGTTTAGGGTTAGGGTAAGGGTAAGGGTTAGGCTTAGGAATAGGATTAGAGTTAATTTTACGGTTAGGGTGAGCATTCGGTAAAGGGTTAGGGTTATGGTTAGGGTAAGGGTTAGGGTTAGGTTTGGGTTAGAGGTAGGGTTAGGGTTAGGGTAAGGTTAAGGGTTATGGTTAGGGTTAGGGTTAGGGCAAGGGTTAGGATTAGGGGTTAGGGTTACAGTTAGGTTTAGTGTTAGGTTGAACGTTCGGCAAAGGGTTAGGGTTAGGGCTAGGGTAAGGTTTAGGTTTAGGGTTACAGGTAGGGTTAGGTTTAGGGTAAGCGTTAGGGTTAGGGTTAGGGTAAGGGTAAGCGTTAGCGTTAGGGTTAGGTTTAGGGTTGGGGTTAAGGTTAGGGTGAGTGTTAGGGTAAGGGTAAGAGTTAGGGTTAAGGTTAGGGTTCGGTTTAAGATTAGGTTTAGGGTAAGGGTTAGGTTTAGGGTAAGGCTAAGGGTTAGGTTAGGGTTAGGGTTAGGTTTAAGGTTAGGGTTAGGGTAAGGGTTAGGGTTAGGGGTTAAGTTTAGGGTTAGGGTTAGGGTAAGTGTAAGGGTTAGGGTAAGGGTAAGGGTTAGGGTTAGGGTTAGGTTTAGGTTTAAGGTTAGGGTTAGGGTAAGGGTTAGGGTTAGGGGTTAAGTTTAGGGTTAGGGTTAGGGTAAGTGTAAGGGTTAGGGTAAGGGTAAGGGTTAGGGTTAGGGTTAGGGTTAGGGTAACAGTTAGCGTTAGGGTTAGGGTTAGGGTAAGGGTTAGGGTAAAGGTAATTGTTAGTGTTAGGGTTAGGGTTACGGTTAGGGTAAGGGGAAGCGTAAGGATTAGGGTTAGGTTTGGGTTTAGGGTTGAGGTTAAGGTTAGCGTTAGGGTTAGGGTAAGGGTAAGCGTTAGGGTTAGGGTTAGGGTTAGGGTTAGCTTTAAGGTTAGAGTTAGGGTAAGGGTAAGCGTTAGGGTTAGAGTTAGGGTAACGGTAGGTGTTAGTGTTAGGGTTAGGGTTACGGTTAGGGTAAGGGGAAGCGTTAGGATTAGGGTTAGGTTTTGGTTTAGGGTTGGGGTTAAGGTTAGAGTTAGGGTTAGGGTAAGGGTAAGCATTAGGGTTAGGGTTAGGGTTAGGGATAGGTTTTAGGTTAGAGTTAGGGTAAGGGTAAGGGTTAGGGTTAGGGTTATGGTAAGCGTAAAGTTTAGGGATAGGGTTAGGGTTAATGTTAGTGTAGTGTAAGGGTTAGGGTTACGGTTAGCGTTAGGTGTAGGGTTACGTTTAGCGTTAGGGTTCGGGAAAGGGTTAGTGTTAGGGTTAGGTTTAGGGTTAGGCTTAGGGTAAGGGTAAGGGTTATGGTTAGGTTTAGGTTCAGGGTTAGGGTTAGGGATAGGGTTAGTGTTAGGTTTAGGTTAAGTTTAGGGTTTGGGTTAGGTAAGGGTAAGGGTTAGGGTTAGGGTTAGGGCTTAGGGTTAGGGTTAAGGTTAGGGTTAGGTTTAGGGCAAGGTTAAGGTTTAGGGTTAGGGTAAGGGTAAGGGTTAGGCTTAGGAATAGGATTAGAGTTAATTTTACGGTTAGGGTGAGCGTTCGGTAAAGGGTTAGGGTTATGGTTAGGGTAAGGGTTAGGGTTAGGGTTAGGGTTAGAGGTAGGGTTAGAGTTAGGGTAAGGGTAAGGGTTAGGGTTAGGGTTAGGGTTAGGGTTAGGGCAAGGGTTAGGATTAGGGGTTAGGGTTACAGTTAGGTTTAGTGTTAGGCTGAGGGTTCGGCAAAGGGTTAGGGTTAGGGCTAGGGTAAGGTTTAGGTTTAGGGTTAGAGGTAGGGTTAGGTTTAGGGTAAGCGTTAGGGTTAGGGTTAGGGTAAGGGTAAGCGTTAGCGTTAGGGTTAGGTTTAGGGTTGGGGTTAAGGTTAGGGTGAGTGTTAGGGTAAGGGTAAGGGTTAGGGTTAAAGTTAGGGTTCTGTTTAGGATTAGGGTTAGGGTAAGGGTAAGGGTTAGGTTTAGGGTAAGGCTAAAGGTTAGGTTAGGTTTAGGGTTAGGTTTAAGGTTAGGGTTAGGGTAAGGGTTAGGGTTAGGGGTTAAGTTTAGGGTTAGGGTTAGGGTTAAGGTTAGGGTTATGGTTAAGGTAAGGGTAAGGGTTAGGGTTAGGTTTAGGGTTAGGGGTAAGGGTTAGGTTTAGGGTTAGTTTTAGGGTTAGGGTAAGGGTAAGGTTTAGTGTTATGGTTAGGTTTGGGGTTAGGGTTAGGGTAAGTGTAAGCGTTAGGGTTAGGGTTAGGTTTATCGTAAGGGTTAGGGTTAGGTTAGGGTTAGGGTTCGGTTTGCGTTAGGGTTAGGGTAAGGTTTAGGGTTAGGGTAAAGTTTAGGTTTAGGGTTAGGGTTAGGGTAAGGGTAAGTGTTAGGGTTAGGGTTAGGGATAGTGTTAGTGTTAGGGTTAGGGTAAGGGTAAGGGTTAGAATTAGAGTTAGGGGTAGTCTTAGGGTTAGGGTTAGGGTTAGTGTTATGGTTAGTGTTAGGTTTAGGGTTAGGGTTAGGGTAAGGGTAAGGGTAAGGTTTAGGGTTAGTGTTATGGTAAGGGTAAGGGTTATAATGAATGTTAGGGTTAGGGTTAGAGTTAGGGTTTGGGTTAGGGTTAGGGTAAGTGTAAGGGTTAGGGTTAGGGTTAGGGTAAGGGTTAGGTTTAGGGTTAGGTTTAAGGTTAGGGTTAGAGTTAGGGTTAAGGTTAGGGTTAGGGTAAGGGTAAGAGTTAGGGTTAGGTTAGGGTTAGGGTTAAGGTTAGGGTTATGGTTAGGGTTAGGCTAAGGGTTAGGGCTAGGTTTAGGGTAAGGGTTAGGGCTTGGGTTAGAGTTAGGATTAGAGTTAGGGTTAGGGTTAGAGTAAGGGTAAGGTTTACGGTTAGGGTGAGGGTTAGGGTTAGTGGTTAGGGTTATGTTTAGGATAAGGGTTAGGGATAGGGGTTATGGTTAGGGTTAGGGTTAGTGTAGGGGTTAGGGTTAGGGTTAGGGTTAGGGTAAGGGTTAGTGGGGGTTACGGTAAGGGTTAGGGTAGGGTAAGGCTAAGCGTTAGATTTAGGGGTAGTCTTAGGGTAAGGGTTAGGGTTAGGGTTAGGGTTAGGGTGAGCATTAGGGTTAGGGTTATTGTTAGTGGTTAGGGTTAGTGTTAGGGTTAGGGTAAGGATTAGGGTTAGGGTTAGGGTAAAGGTTAGGGTTGGGGTTAGCATAAGGCTAACTGTTAGAGATAGGTTTAGGGTAAGTGTTAGGGTTAGGATTAGCGTTAGGGTAAGTCTAAGGATTAAAGTTAGGGTTAGGGTTAGGGTTAGGGATTAGGGTTAGGGTTAGGGTTAGGTTAAGTGTAAGACTTCGGTTAAGGTTAAGGTTAGGATAAGGGTAGGGTTAGGTTTAGGGTTAGTTTTAGGGTTATGGTTAAGGTTAGGGTTAGTGTTAGGGATAGGGTTAGGGTTGGGAAAAGGGTAAGAGTTAGGTTTAGGGTTAGGGTTAGGGTTAAGGTTAGGGTTAGGGTTATGGTTAGACTAAGGGTTAGGGTTAGGTTTAGGGTAAGGGTTAGGGTTAGGGTTAGGGTTAGGGTTACAGTTAGGGTTAGAGTTAGGATGAGGGTAAGGGTTAGGGTTAGGGTAAGGGTTAGGGTTAGATGTTAGGGTTAGGGTTAGGTTAAGGTAAGTGTTATGGTTAGGGTTAGGGTTAGGGTAAGGGTTAGGGTTAGGGTTAGTGTTAGGGTTAAGGTTAGAGTTAGGTTAAGGGTAAGGGTTAGGGTTAGGGTTAGGGTTAGCATAAAGGTTAGGGTTAAGGTTAGGGTTAGGGTTAGGGTAAGGGTATGGGTTAGGGTTAGGGTTAGGTTCAGGGTTAGGGTTAGACTTAGGGTAAGGGTTAGGGTTAGGGTTAGTGTTAGGTTTAGGATTATGGTTAGGGTTAGGGTTAGGGATAGGTTTGGGGTTAGGGTAAGGGTAAGAGTAAGGCTTAGGGTTAGGGTTAGGGTTAGGGTTAGGGTAAGGGTATGGGTTAGGGTTAGGGTTAGGTTTAGGTTTAGGGTTAGGTTTAGGGTAAGGGTTAGGGTTAGGGTTAACGTTAGGTTTAGGATTATGGTTAGGGTTAGGGTTAGAGTTAGGGATAGGATTGGGATTAGGGTTAGGGTAAGAGTAAGGCTTAGGGTTAGTGTTAGGGTTAGGGTAAGGGTTAGAGTTATTGTTAGGAATAGGTTTAGGTTTGGTGTTATGGTTATGGTAAGGGTAAGGGTTAGGGTCAAGGTTTGGGTTAGGGTTAGGTTTAGGGTTAGGGTAAGGATTAGGGTTCGGGTAAGGGTTAGGGTTAGGGTTAGGGTTAGGGTTAAGGTTAGGCTTAGGGTAAGGGTAAGGGTTATGGTTAGGTTTAGGTTCAGGATTAGGGTTAGGGATAGGGTTAGTGTTAGGTTTAGGTTAAGTTTAGGGTTTGGGTTAGGTAAGGGTAAGGGTTAGGGTTAGGGTTAGGGTTAGGGTTAGGGGTTAGGTTTAGGGTTAAGGTTAGGTTTCGGTTTAGGGCAAGGTTAAGGTTTAGGGTTAGGGTAAGGGTAAGGGTTAGGCTTAGGAATAGGATTAGAGTTAATTTTACGGTTAGGGTGAGCGTTCGGTAAAGGGTTAGGGTTATGGTTAGGGTATGGGTTAGGGTTAGGGTTAGGGTTAGAGGTAGGGTTAGAGTTAGGGTAAGGGTAAGGGTTAGGGTTAGGGTTAGGGTTAGGGCAAGGGTTAGGATTAGGGGTTAGGGTTACAGTTAGGTTTAGTGTTAGGCTGAGGGTTCGGCAAAGGTTTAGGGTTAGGGCTAGGGTAAGGTTTAGGTTTAGGGTTAGAGGTAGGGTTAGGTTTAGGGTAAGCGTTAGGGTTAGGGTTAGGGTAAGGGTAAGCGTTAGCGTTAGGGTTAGGTTTAGGGTTGGGGTTAAGGTTAGGGTGAGTGTTAGGGTAAGGGTAAGGGTTAGGGTTAAAGTTAGGGTTCTGTTTAGGATTAGGGTTAGGGTAAGGGTAAGGGTTAGGTTTAGGGTAAGGCTAAGGGTTAGGTTAGGTTTAGGGTTAGGTTTAAGGTTAGGGTTAGGGTAAGGGTTAGGGTTAGGGGTTAAGTTTAGGGTTAGGGTTAGGGTTAAGGTTAGGGTTATGGTTAAGGTAAGGGTAAGGGTTAGGGTTAGGTTTAGGGTTAGGGGTAAGGGTTAGGTTTAGGGTTAGTTTTAGGGTTAGGGTAAGGGTAAGGTTTAGTGTTATGGTTAGGTTTGGGGTTAGGGTTAGGGTAAGTGTAAGCGTTAGGGTTAGGGTTAGGTTTATCGTAAGGGTTAGGGTTAGGTTAGGGTTAGGGTTCGGTTTGCGTTAGGGTTAGGGTAAGGTTTAGGGTTAGGGTAAAGTTTAGGTTTAGGGTTAGGGTTAGGGTAAGGGTAAGTGTTAGGGTTAGGGTTAGGGATAGTGTTAGTGTTAGGGTTAGGGTAAGGGTAAGGGTTAGAATTAGGGTTAGTGGTAGTCTTAGGGTTAGGGTTAGGGTTAGTGTTATGGTTAGTGTTAGGTTTAGGGTTAGGGTTAGGGTAAGGGTAAGGGTAAGGTTTAGGGTTAGTGTTATGGTAAGGGTAAGGGTTATAATGAATGTTAGGGTTAGGGTTAGAGTTAGGGTTTGGGTTAGGGTTAGGGTAAGTGTAAGGGTTAGGGTTAGGGTTAGGGTAAGGGTTAGGTTTAGGGTTAGGTTTAAGGTTAGGGTTAGAGTTAGGGTTAAGTTTAGGGTTAGGGTAAGGGTAAGAGTTAGGGTTAGGTTAGGGTTAGGGTTAAGGTTAGGGTTATGGTTAGGGTTAGGCTAAGGGTTAGGGCTAGGTTTAGGGTAAGGGTTAGGGCTTGGGTTAGAGTTAGGATTAGATTTAGGGTTAGGGTTAGAGTAAGGGTAAGGGTTACGGTTAGGGTGAGGGTTAGGGTTAGTGGTTAGGGTTATGTTTAGGATAAGGGTTAGGGATAGGGGTTATGGTTAGGGTTAGGGTTAGTGTAGGGGTTAGGGTTAGGGTTAGGGTTAGGGTAAGGGTTAGTGGGGGTTACGGTAAGGGTTAGGGTTAGGGTAAGGCTAAGCGTTAGATTTAGGGGTAGTCTTAGGATAAGGGTTAGGGTTAGGGTTAGGGTTAGGGTTAGGGTGAGCATTAGGGTTAGGGTTATTGTTAGTGGTTAGGGTTAGTGTTAGGGTTAGGGTAAGGATTAGGGTTAGGGTTAGGGTAAAGGTTAGGGTTGGGGTTAGCATAAGGCTAACTGTTAGAGATAGGTTTAGGGTAAGTGTTAGGGTTAGGATTAGCGTTAGGGTAAGTCTAAGGATTAAAGTTAGGGTTAGGGTTAGGGTTAGGGATTAGGGTTAGGGTTAGGGTTAGGGTTAGGTTAAGTGTAAGACTTCGGTTAAGGTTAAGGTTAGGATAAGGGTAGGGTTAGGTTTAGGGTTAGTTTTAGGGTTATGGTTAAGGTTAGGGTTAGTGTTAGGGATAGGGTTAGGGTTGGGAAAAGGGTAAGAGTTAGGCTTAGGGTTAGGGTTAAGGTTAGGGTTAGGGTTATGGTTAGACTAAGGGTTAGGGTTAGGTTTAGGGTAAGGGTTAGGGTTAGGGTTAGGGTTAGGGTTACAGTTAGGGTTAGAGTTAGGATAAGGGTAAGGGTTAGGGTTAGGGTAAGGGTTAGGGTTAGATGTTAGGGTTAGGGTTAGGTTAAGGTAAGTGTTATGGTTAGGGTTAGGGTTAGGGTAAGGGTTAGGGTTAGGGTTAGTGTTAGGGTTAAGGTTAGAGTTAGGTTAAGGGTAAGGGTTAGGGTTAGGGTTAGGGTTAGCATAAAGGTTAGGGTTAAGGTTAGGGTTAGGGTTAGGGTAAGGGTATGGGTTAGGGTTAGGGTTAGGTTCAGGGTTAGGGTTAGACTTAGGGTAAGGGTTAGGGTTAGGGTTAGTGTTAGGTTTAGGATTATGGTTAGGGTTAGGGTTAGGGATAGGTTTGGGGTTAGGGTAAGGGTAAGAGTAAGGCTTAGGGTTAGGGTTAGGGTTAGGGTTAGGGTAAGGGTATGGGTTAGGGTTAGGGTTAGGTTTAGGTTTAGGGTTAGGTTTAGGGTAAGGGTTAGGGTTAGGGTTAAAGTTAGGTTTAGGATTATGGTTAGGGTTAGGGTTAGAGTTAGGGATAGGATTGGGATTAGGGTTAGGGTAAGAGTAAGGCTTAGGGTTAGTGTTAGGGTTAGGGTAAGGGTTAGAGTTACTGTTAGGAATAGGTTTAGGTTTGGTGTTATGGTTATGGTAAGGGTAAGGGTTAGGGTTAAGGTTTGGGTTAGGGTTAGGTTTAGGGTTAGGGTAAGGATTAGGGTTCGGGTAAGGGTTAGGGTTAGGGTTAGGGTTAGGGTTAAGGTTAGGCTTAGGGTAAGGGTAAGGGTTATGGTTAGGTTTAGGTTCAGGATTAGGGTTAGGGATAGGGTTAGTGTTAGGTTTAGGTTAAGTTTAGGGTTTGGGTTAGGTAAGGGTAAGGGTTAGGGTTAGGGTTAGGGTTAGGGTTAGGGTTAGGGGTTAGGTTTAGGGTTAAGGTTAGGTTTCGGTTTAGGGCAAGGTTAAGTTTTAGGGTTAGGGTAAGGGTAAGGGTTAGGCTTAGGAATAGGATTAGAGTTAATTTTACGGTTAGGGTGAGCGTTCGGTAAAGGGTTAGGGTTATGGTTAGGGTAAGGGTTAGGGTTAGGGTTAGGGTTAGAGGTAGGGTTAGAGTTAGGGTAAGGGTAAGGGTTAGGGTTAGGGTTAGGGTTAGGGCAAGGGTTAGGATTAGGGGTTAGGGTTACAGTTAGGTTTAGTGTTAGGCTGAGGGTTCGGCAAAGGGTTAGGGTTAGGGCTAGGGTAAGGTTTAGGTTTAGGGTTAGAGGTAGGGTTAGGTTTAGGGTAAGCGTTAGGGTTAGGGTTAGGGTAAGGGTAAGCGTTAGCGTTAGGGTTAGGTTTAGGGTTGGGGTTAAGGTTAGGGTGAGTGTTAGGGTAAGGGTAAGGGTTAGGGTTAAGTTTAGGATTAGGGTTAGAGGGTAAGGGTAAGGGTTAGGTTTAGGGTAAGGCTAAGGGTTAGGTTAGGTTTAGGGTTAGGTTTAAGGTTAGGGTTAGGGTAAGGGTTAGGGTTAGGGGTTAAGTTTAGGGTTAGGGTTAGGGTTAAGGTTAGGGTTATGGTTAAGGTAAGGGTAAGGGTTAGGGTTAGGTTTAGGGTTAGGGGTAAGGGTTAGGTTTAGGGTTAGTTTTAGGGTTAGGGTAAGGGGTAAGGTTTAGTGTTATGGTTAGGTTTGGGGTTAGGGTTAGGGTAAGTGTAAGCGTTAGGGTTAGGGTTAGGTTTATCGTAAGGGTTAGGGTTAGGTTAGGGTTAGGGTTCGGTTTTGCGTTAGGGTTAGGGTAAGGTTTAGGGTTAGGGTAAAGTTTAGGTTTAGGGTTAGGGTTAGGGTAGGGTAAGTGTTAGGGTTAGGGTTAGGGATAGTGGTTAGTGTTAGGGTTAGGGTAAGGGTAAGGGTTAGAATTAGGGTTAGGGGTAGTAGTCTTAGGGTTAGGGTTAGGGTTAGTGTTATGGTTAGTGTTAGGTTTAGGGTTAGGGTTAAGGGTAAGGGTAAGGGTAAGGTTTAGGGTTAGTGTTATGGTAAGATATAATGAATGTTAGGGTTAGGGTTAGAGTTAGGGTTTGGGTTAGGGTTAGGGTAAGTTTAAGGGTTAGGGTTAGGGTTAGGTTTAAGGTTAGGGTTAGAGTTAGGGTTAAGGTTAGGGTTAGGGTAAGGGTAAGAGTTAGGGTTAGGTTAGGGTTAGGGTTAAGGTTAGGGTTATGGTTAGGGTTAGGCTAAGGGTTAGGGCTAGGTTTAGGGTAAGGGTTAGGGCTTGGGTTAGAGTTAGGATTAGAGTTAGGGTTAGGGTTAGAGTAAGGGTAAGGGTTACGGTTAGGGTGAGGGTTAGGGTTAGTGGTTAGGGTTATGTTTAGGATAAGGGTTAGGGATAGGGGTTATGGTTAGGGTTAGGGTTAGTGTAGGGGTTAGGGTTAGGGTTAGGGTTAGGGTAAGGGTTAGTGGGGGTTACGGTAAGGGTTAGGGTTAGGGTAAGGCTAAGCGTTAGATTTAGGGGTAGTCTTAGGATAAGGGTTAGGGTTAGGGTTAGGGTTAGGGTGAGCATTAGGGTTAGGGTTATTGTTAGTGGTTAGGGTTAGTGTTAGGGTTAGGGTAAGGATTAGGGTTAGGGTTAGGGTAAAGGTTAGGGTTGGGGTTAGCATAAGGCTAACTGTTAGAGATAGGTTTAGGGTAACACTTAGGGTTAGGGTTAGTGTTAGGTTTAGGATTATGGTTAGGGTTAGGGTTAGGGTTAGCGATAGGTTTGGGGTTAGGGTTAGGGTAAGAGTAAGGCTTAGGGTTAGGGTTAGGGTTAGGGTTAGGGTAAGGGTATGGGTTAGGGTTAGGGTTAGGTTTAGGTTTAGGGTTAGGTTTAGGGTAAGGGTTAGGGTTAGGGTTAAAGTTAGGTTTAGGATTATGGTTAGGGTTAGGGTTAGAGTTAGGGATAGGATTGGGATTAGGGTTAGGGTAAGAGTAAGGCTTAGGGTTAGTGTTAGGGTTAGGGTAAGGGTTAGGGTTATTGTTAGGAATAGGTTTAGGTTTGGGGTTAAGGTTAGGGTTAGGGTGAGGGTAAGGGTAAGGGTTAGAATTCGGGTTAGGGTTAGGGTTAGGGTAAGGGTTAGTGTTAGGTTTAGGGTTAGGGTGAGCTTTAGGGTATGGGTTAGGCTTAGGGATTAGGGGTAGGGTTAGGGTTAGGGTTAGGGTAAGGGTTAGGGTTAGGGTTAGGGTTAGGGTAAGGGTTAGGGTTAGTGTTAGGGATAGGTTAAGGCTAACTGTTAGAGTTAGGTTTAGTGTTAGGGTAAGGGTTAGGGTTAGGGTTAGGGTTAGGGTGAGCGTTAGGTTTAGGGTTAGTGTTAGGGGTTAGGGTTAGTGTTAGGTTTAGGGTAAGGGTTGGAATTAGGGTTAGGGTAAGGCTAAGGGTTAGAGTTAGGGTTAGGGTAAAGGTTAGGGTTAGGGTTAAGGTTAGGGTTAGTGTTACCTTTACGGTTAGGGTTAGGGTAAGGGTTAGGGTTAGGGGTTAGGTTTAGGGTTAGTGTTAGGTTTAGGGTAAGGGTTGGGGTTAGGTTTAGGGTTAGGGTAAAAGTTAGGGTTAGGGTTAGGGTTAGTGTAACGGTAAGTGTTAGTGTTAGGGATAGGGTTACGGTTAGGTTAAGGGAAAGCGTTAGGATTAGGGTTACGTTTGGGTTAAGGGTTGGGGTTAAGGTTAAGGTTAGGGTTAGGGTAAGGGTAAGCATTAGGGTTAGGGTTAGGGTTAGGGTTAGGTTTAAGTTTAGAGTTAGGGGAAGGGTAAGGGTTAGAGTTAGGGTTAGGGGTAGCGTAAAGTTTAGGGTTAGGGGTAGGGTTAATGTTAGGGTAAGGGTTGGGGTTAGGGTTAGCGTTAGGTGTAGGGTTAGGGTTAGGGTTAAGATTAGGGTAAGGGTTAAGGTTAGGGTTAGAGTTAGGGTTAGGTTTAGGGTTAGGGTTAGGGTAAGGTTAAGGGTTAGGGTTAGGGTTAGGTTCAGGGTTCGGGTTAGGGGAAGGGTAGGGTTAGGGTTAAGGTTAGTGTTAGGTTTAGGGTTAAGTTTAGGGTTAGGGTTAGGGTAAGGGTAAGGGTTAGGGTAAGGTTAAGGGTTAGGGTTAGGGTTAGGGTTACAGTTAGGTTTAGGGTTAGGGTGAGGGTTCGGCAAAGGGTTAGGGTTAGGGTAAGGATTAGAGTTAGGGTTAGGGTTAGAGGTAGGGTTAGGGTTAGGGTAAGGGTAAGGGTAAGGGTAAGGGTTAGGGTTAGGATTAGGGTTAGGGTTAGGTTTAAGGTTAGAGTTAGGGTAAGGGTAAGGGTTAGGGTTAGGGTTAGCGTTAGGTGTAGGATTACGGATAGGGTAAGGGTAAATGTTAGGGTTAGGGTTAGGTTCAGGGTTAGGGTTAGGGTAAGGGTTAGTGTTAGGGTTAGGGTTAGGGTTAAGTTAGGGTAAGGGTTAGGGTTAGGGTTCGGGTTAGGGTAAGGGAAAGAGTTAGTGTTAGTGTTAGGGTTAGGGTAAGGGTGAGGGTTAGGGTTAGGTTTAGGGTTAGGATAAAAGTTAGGGTTAGGGTTAGGGTTAGGGTTAGGGTAAGGGTAAGCGTGATGGTTAGGGTTAGGTTTAGGTTTAGTTTTTGGGTTAAGGTTAGGGTGAGGGTTAGGATTAGGGTTAGGGTTAGGGTTAGGTTTAAAGTTAGGGTTAGGGTAAGGGTAAGGGTTAGGGTTGGGTTAGGGTTAAGGTTAGGTTTAGGTTTAGGGTTAGGGTTAAGGGTAAGGGGTAGGGATCTGGTTAGTGTTAAGGTTATGTTTAAGGTTAGGGTTTGGGTAAGGGTAAGGGTTAGGGTTAGGGTAAATTTTAGGGTTACGTTAGGGTTATGGTAAGGGTCAGGGTTAGGGTTAGGGTTAGGGTTAGGGTAAGGTTTAGGGTTAGGGTTAGTGTTAGGTTTAGGATTAAGGTTAGGATAAGGGTTAGGGTTAGGGTAAGGGTAAGGGTTAGGGTTAGGTTTAGGGTTAGGGGTTAGGGTTAGGGTTAGGGTAAGGCTAAGGGTTAGAGTTAGGGTTAGGGTAAGGACTAGTGTTAGGTTTAGGGTTAGGTTAAGACTAAGGGTTAGAGTTAGGGTTAGGGTTAGGGTTAGGGTTAGGGGTTAGAGTTAGGGTTGTAGGGTTAGATTAAGCGTAAGGGTAAGGTTTAGGGTTCAGGTTAGGATAAGGGTAAGGGTTAGGGTTAGGGTTAAATTTAGAGTTAAGGTTATGGTTAGTGTTAGGGTTAGGGTTAGATTAAGGGTAAGGGTTAGGTTTAGGGTTAGGGTTAGGGTTAGGGTTAGGGTTAGGGTTAGGGTTAGGGTAAGGGTTAGGGTTAGGGTTAGGGTTAGGGTTAGGGGTTAGGGTTAGGGTTAGGGTAAGGCTAAGGGTTAGAGTTAGGGTTAGGTTAAGGACTAGTGTTAGGTTTAGGGTTAGGTTAAGACTAAGGTTTAGAGTTAGGGTTAGGGTTAGGGTTAGGGTTAGGGGTTAGGGTTAGGGTGTAGGGTTAGATTAAGCGTAAGGGTAAGGTTTAGGGTTCAGGTTAGGATAAGGGTAAGGGTTAGGGTTAGGGTTAAGTTTAGAGTTAAGGTTAGGGTTAGTGTTAGGTTTAGGGTTAGATTAAGGGTAAGGGTTAGGGTTAGCGTTAGGGTTAGGGTTAAGGTTAGGGTTAGGTTTAGGGTTAGGCTAAGGTTTAGGTTTAGGTTTAGGGTAAGGTTTAGGGTTACGGTTAGGGTTAGGGTTAGAGGTAGGGTTAGGGTTAGGGTAAGGGTAAGTGTTAGGGTTAGGGTTAGGGTTAGGGTTAGGGTAAGGGTTAGGGTTAGGGGTTAGGGTTAGGGTTAAGGTTAGGGTAGTGTAAGGTTTAGGGTTAGGGTTAGGGTTAGGGTAAAAGTTAGGGTTAGGGTTAGGGTTAGGGTTAGGTAAGGGTAAGTGTTTGGTTTAGGGTTAGGTTTAGGGTAGGATAAGGGTAAGCGTTAGGGTTAGGCTTAGGGTTGGGGTTAAGTTTAGGGTTCGGGTTAGGGTAATGGTAAGGGTTAGGGTTAGGGTTAGGGTTAGGGTTAGGGTAAGGGTAAGTGTAAGGGTTAGGGTTAGGGTTAGGTTTAGGGTAAGGGTAAGTGTTAGGGTTAAGGTTAGGGTTAGGTTTAGGGTTAGGGTTAGGGTTAGGGTTAGGGTTAGGGTTAAGGTCAGGGTTAGGGTTAGGGTTAGTGTTAGGGTTAGGGTTAGTGTTAGGGTTAGTGTTTGGTTTAGGGTTAGGGTTAGGGTAACGGTAAGTGTTTGCGTTAGGGTTAGGTTTAGGGTAAGTGTAAGGGTTAGGATTAATGTTAGTGTTAGGTTTAGGGTTAGGTTTAGGGTAAGGGTCAGGGTTAGGGTTAGGGTTATGGTTAGGGTAAGGGTTAGGGTTAGTTTTAGGGTTAAGTTTAGGGTTAGTGTTAGGGTTAGGGTTAGGTTGAGGATAAGGGTAAGGGTTAGGGTTAGGGTTAGGATTAGGGTTAGGGTTAAGGTTAGGGTTAGGGTTAGGGTTTGGGTAAGGGTTAGGGTTTGGGTTAGGGTGAGGGTTAGAGTTAGGGTTAGGGTTAGAGTACGGGTAAGGGTTAGGGTTAGGGTTAGTATTAGCTCTCGGGTAAGGGTTAGGGTTAGGGTTTAGGGTTAGGTTTAGGGTAAGGGTTAGCGATAGGGGTTAGGGTTAGGGTTAGGGTTAGTGTAAGTGTTCGGGTTAGGGTTAGGTTTAGGGTAAGGGTTAGGGTTAGGGTTAGGGCAAGGGTAAGTGTTAGTGTTAGGGTTAGGGTAAGGGTAAGGGTTAGCGTTAGGTTTAGGTTTAGGTTTAGGTTTGGGGTTAAGGTTAGGATTAGGGTTAGGGTAAGGGTAAGTGTTAGGATTAGGGTTATGTTTTGGGTTAGGTTTAGGGTTAGGGTAATGGTAAGGGTTAAGGTTAGGGTTAGGGTTAGGTTTAGGGTTAGGGTGAGGGTAAGGATTAGGGTTAAGTTTAGGGTTAGGGTTAGCGTTAGGGTTAGGATTAGGTTTAGTTTTAGGTTTAGGGATAGGCTAGGGTAAAGGTAAGGGTTAGGGTTAGGGTTAGGTTTAGGGTTAGTGTTAAGGTTAGGGTTAGGGTTAGGGTCAAGGTTAGGATTAACATTAAGGTTAGGGTTAGGGTTGGGGTAAGGGTAAGGGTTAGGGTTAGGTTTAGGGGTTAAGGTTAGGGTTAGGGTAAGGCTAAGGGTTAGAGTTATGGTTAGGGTAAGGTCTAGGGTTAGGGTTAGGGTTAGGTTAAGAATAAGGGTGAGAGTTATGGTTAGGGTTGGAGTTAGTGTTCGGGGTTAGGGTTAGGGTTAGGGTTAGGGTACGGGTAAAGGTAAGGTTTAGGGTTAAGGTTAGGATAAGGGTAAGGGTTAGGGTTAGGGTTAGAGTTAAAGTCAGGGTTAGTGTTTGGGTTAGGGTTAGTGTTAGGGTAAGGGTAAGGGTTAGGGTTAGGGTTAGGGATAGGGTTAGGGTTAAGGTTAGGGTTAGGGTTAGCGTTAGGCTAAGTGTTAGGGTTAGGTTTAGGGTAAGGTTTAGGCTTACGGTTTTTGTTAGGGTTTGAGGTAGGATTAGGGTTAGGGTAAGGGTAAGGGTTAGAGTTAGGGTTAGGGTAATGGTTACAGTTAGGGATTAGGGTTAGGGTTAGGGTTAGTGTTAGGGTAAGGGTTACTGTTAGGGTTAGGGTTAGGGCTAGGGTAAAAGTTAGGGTTAGGGTTAGGGTAAGGGAAAGTGTTTGGTTTAGGGTTACCGTTAGGGTTAGGGTGAGGGTAAGCGTTAGGGTTAGGGTTAGGGTTGGGGTTAAGGTTAGGTTTAGGGTTAGTGTAAGGGTAAGGGTTAGGGTTAGGGTTAGGGTTAGGGTTAGGTTTAAGGTTAGAGATAGTGTAAGGGTTAGGGTTAGGGGTTAGGGTTAGCGTAAAAGTTAGGGTTAAGGTTAGGGTTAGGGTTAGGGTAAGGGTAAGCTTAAGGGTTAGTGTTAGGATTAGGGTTAAGGTTAGGTTTACGGTTAGGGTTAGGGTTAGGGTTAGGGTAAGGGTTAGGGTTAGGGTTAGGGTTATGGTTAGGGTTAGGGTTAGTGTTAGGTTTAGGTTTAAGGTTAGGGTTAGGGTTCGGGTTAGGTTTGGGTTTAGGGTTAGGGTAAGAGTAAGGGTTAGGGTTAGGGTTAGGTTTAGGGTAAGGATTAGGGTTAGGGTTAGGGTTAGGGTTAGGGGTTGGGGTTAGGGTTAGGGTTAGGGTTAGGGTTAAGGTTAGGGTTAGGGTTAGTGTTAGGTTTATTGTAAAGGTTAGGGTTAGGTTTAGGGTAAGCGTAACGTTTATGGTTAGGGTTAGGGTTAGTTTTAGGGTAAGGGTTAGGGTTAGGGTTAGGGTTAGGGTTAGGGTAAGGTAAGGATTAGGGTTAGGGTTAGGTTCAGGTTTTGGGTTAGGATAAGGGTTAGATTTAGGGTAAGTTTAAGGTTTAGGGTTAGGGTTAGGGTTAGAGTAAGGGTAAGGGTTAGGGTTAGGGTTAGGGTAAGGGTTAGGGTTAGGTTAGGGTTAGGTTTAGGGTTAGGGTAAGGGATAGGGTTAGGGTAAAAGTTAGGGTTAGGGTTAGGGTTAGGTTTAGGGTAAGGTTGAGGGTTAGGGTTAGGGTTAGGGTAAAAGTTAGGGTTAGGGTTAGGGTTAGGGTACGGGTAAGTGTTAGGGTTAGGGTTAGGGTTAGAGTTAAGGGAAGGGTAAGCATTATGGTTAGGGTTAGGGTTAGGTTTAGGTTTGGGGTTAAGGTTAGGGTGAGGGTTAGTGTAAGTGTAAGGGTTAGGATTAGGGTAGGGTTAGGGTTAGGTTTAAGTTTAGGGTTAGGGTAAGGGTAAGGGTTAGGTTTATGGTTAGGGTTAAGGTTAGGGTTAGGGTTAGGGTTAGGGTTAGGGTTGATGGTAAGGGGTAGGGTTAGGGTTAGTGTTAAGGTTATGTTTAAGGTTAGGGTTAGGGTGAGGGTAAGGGTTAGGTTTAGGGTTAGAGGTAAGGTAAATTTTAGCCTTATGTTAGGGTTATGGTAAGGGTAAGGGTTAGGGTTAGGGTTAGGGTTAGGGTAAGGGTTAGGGTTAGGGTTAGTGTTAGGTTTAGGATTAAGGTTAGGGTTAGGGTTAGGGTAAGGGTAAGTGTTATGGTTAGGTTTAGGGGTTAGGGTAAGGGTTAGGGTTAGTTGTAGGGTTAGGGTAAGGGTAATGTTTAGGGTCAGGGTTAGGGTTAGGGTTAGTGTTACGGTAAGTGTTAGGGTCATGTTTAGGGTAACGATAAGTTTTAGGGTTAGGGTCAGGTTTGGGTTTAGTGTTAGGGTTGGAGTAAGTGTTAGAGTTAGGGTAAGGGTTAGGGTAAGGATTAGGTTTAGGGTTAGGGTTAGGGTTAGGTTTTGGGTTAGGTTTAAGGTTGCGGTTAGGGTAAGGCTAAGGGTTAGGGTTAGGGTTAGGATTAGAGGTAGGGTTAGGGTTAGGGTAAGCGTAAGGGATAGGGTGAGGGTGAGCGTTAGAGTAAGGGTTAGGGTTAATGTTAGGGTAAATGTTAGGGTTTCGGTTAGGTTTAGTGTTAGGGTAAGAGTAAGTATTAGGTTTAGGGTTAGGGTAAGGGTAAGCGTTAGGGTTAGGGTTAGGGTTTGGATAAGGTTAGGGTTAGGGTTAGGGTAAGGGTAAGGGTTAGGGTTAGGGTTAGGGTTAGGGTTAGGTTTAAGGTTAGAGATAGGGTAAGGGTTAGGGTTATCGTTAGGGTTAGCGTAAAGGTTAGGGTTAAGGTTAGGGTTAGGTTAGGGTAAGGGTAAGTGTAAGGGTTAGTTTTATGGTTAGGGTTAAGGTTAGGTTTAGGGTTAGGTTAGGGTTAGGTTTAGGGTTAGAGTAAGGGTTAGGGTTAGGATTATGGTTAGGGTTAGGGTTAGTGTTAGGTTTAGGTTTAAGGTTAGGGTTAGCGTTAGGGTTAGGTTTGGGGTTAGGGTAAGAGTAAGGGTTAGGGTTAGGGTTAGGGTTAGGGTAAGGATTAGGTTTAGGGTTAGGAATAGGGTCAGGTTTGGGGTTAAGATTATGGTAAGGGTAAGGGTTAGGGATAGGGTTAGGGTTATGTTTAGGTTTAGGGTTAGTGTTAGGGTTAGGGTAAGGGTAAGGGTTAACGTTAATATTAGAGTTAGGGTTAGGTTTAGGGTTAGGGTAAGGATTAGGGTTAGGGTAAGGGTTAGGGTTAGGGTTAGGGTGAGGGGTAGGGTTAGTTTAGGGGTTAAGGTTAGGGTAAGAGTAAGTGTTAGGGTTAGGTTTAGGTTTGCGGTTAGGTTTAGGGTGAGGGTAAGGGTAAGTGTTAGGGTTCAGGTTAGGGTTAGGGTAAGGGTTAGGGTTAGGATTAGGGTTAGGGTGAGCGTTAGGGTATGGGTTAGGGTTAGGGTTGGTTAGGGTTAGGGTTAGGGTTAAGGTTAGGGTTAGGTTTAGGGTTAGGCTAAGGGTTAGGTTTAGGGTTAGGGTAAGGGTTAGGGTTAGGGTTAGGGTTAGGGTTAGAGTTAGGGTTAGGGTTAGTGTTAGTGTAAGGGAAAGGGTTAGGGTTAGGGTTAGGGTTAGGGTAAGGGTTAGGGTTAGGGTTAGGGTTAGGTTTAGGGTAAGGGTGAGGGTTAGGGTTAGGATTAGGGTTAGGGTAAAAGTTAGGGTTAGGTTTAGGGTTAGGGTTAGGGTAAGGGTAAGTGTTAGGTTTAGGGTTAGGTTTAGAGTTAAGGGAAGGGTAAGCATTAAGGTTAGGGTTAGAGTTAGGTTTAGGTTTGGGGTTAAGGTTAGGGTGAGGGTTAGGGTAAGTGTAAGGGTTAGGATTAGGGTTAGGGTTATGGTTAGGTTTAAGTTTAGGGTTAGGGTTAGGGTAAGGGTAAGGGTTAGGGTTAGTGTTAGGGGTTAGAGTAAGGGTTAGGGTTAGTTGTAGGGTTAGGGTAAGGGTAATGTTTAGGGTTAGAGTTAGGGTTAGGGTTAGGGTTAGTGTAAGGTTTAGGGTCATGTTTAGGGCAAGGGTAAGTTTTAGGGTTAGGGTTAGGTTTGGCGTTAGGGTTAGGGTAGGAGTAAGTGTTAGAGTTAGGGTTAGGGTTAGGGTAAGGGTTAGGTTTAGGGTTAGGGTTAGGTTTTGGGTTAGGTTTAGGGTTAGGGTAAGGGTTAGGGTTGCGGTTCGGGTAAGGCTAAGGGTTAGGATTAGTGTTAGGGTTAGAGGTAGTGTTAGGGTTAGGGTAAGGGTAAGGGTTAGGGTGAGGGTGAGTGTTATGGTAAGGGTTGGGGTTAATGTTGGGGTAAAAGTTAGGGTTTTGGTTAGGGTTAGGGTTAGGGTAAGAGTAAGTAGTAGGTTTAGGGTTAGGGTAAGGGTAAGCGTTAGGGTTAGCGTTAGGGTTGGGATAAGGTTAGGGTTAGGGTTAGGGTTAGGATTAGGGTTAGGGGTTAGGGTTAGGGTAAGGGTAAGTGTTAGGGTTAGGGTTAAGGTTAGTGTAAGGGTTAGGGTTAGGGTTAGATTTAGGGTTAAGGTTAGGGTTAATGTTAGGTTTATGGTTAGGGTTAAGGTAAGGGTAAGAGTTAGGGTTAGGGTTAGGGTTATGGTTAAGTTTAGGGTTAGGGTTAGGGTTAGGCTAAGTGTTAGGGTTAGGGTTAGGGTTAGGGTTATGGTTAAGTTTAGGGTTAGGGTTAGGGTTAGACTAAGGGTTAGGGTTAGGGTTAGGTTAAGGGTTAAGTTTAGGGTTAGGGTTAGGGTTAGGTTTAGGGTAAGGGTGAGGGTTAGGGTTAGGATTAGGGTTAGGGTAAAAGTTAGGGTTAGAGGTAGTGTTAGGGTTAGGGTAAGGGTAAGGGTTAGGGTGAGGGTGAGTGTTATGGTAAGGGTTGGGGTTAATGTTGGGGCAAAAGTTAGGGTTTTGGTTAGGGTTAGGGTTAGGGTAAGAGTAAGTAGTAGGTTTAGGGTTAGGGTAAGGGTAAGCGTTAGGGTTAGCGTTAGGGTTGGGATAAGGTTAGGGTTAGGGTTAGGGTTAGGATTAGGGTTAGGGGTTAGGGTTAGGGTAAGGGTAAGTGTTAGGGTTAGGGTTAAGTTTAGAGTAAGGGTTAGGGTTAGGGTTAGAGTTAGGGTTAAGGTTAGGGTTAATGTTAGGTTTATGGTTAGGGTTAAGGTAAGGGTAAGAGTTAGGGTTAGGGCTTAGGGTTATAGGTTAGGTTTAGGGTTAGGGTTAGGGTTAGGCTAAGTGTTAGGGTTAGGGTTAGGGTTAGGGTTATGGTTAATTTAGGGTTAGGGTTAGGGTCTAGGCTAAGGGTTAGGGTTAGGGTTAGGTTAAGGGTTAGTTTAGGGTTAGGGTTAGGGTTAGGTTTAGGGTTAGGGTGAGGGTTAGGGTTAGGATTAGGGTTAGGGTTAGGTTTAGGGTTAGGTTTACAGTTAGATTTAGGGTGAGGGTTAGGGTTACGGTCAGTGTTAGGATGAGGGTTAGGGTGAGCGTGAGTTTGAGGGTAGGTTTAGAGTTAGGTTTAGGGTTAGGATTAGGGTGAGGTTTAGCGTGAGGGTGAGGTTTAGGGTTAGGGTTAGATTTAGGGACACTTAGGGTTAGATTTAGGGTTAAGGTTAGGGTTAGCGTTAGGGTTAGGTTTAGGGTTAGGTTTATGGTTAGGGTTAGGGCTAGGACAAGGGTTAGGGTTAGGGTTAGGATTAGGGTTAGGTTTATGGACCCTTAGGGTTAGGGTTAGGGTTAGGGTGAGGGTGAAGTTTAGTGTTAGGGGGAGGGTTAGGGTTAGGGTTAGGGTTAGGGAGAGGGTGAGGGTGAGGGTTAGAGTGAGGGTTAGGTTGAGGGA
>NW_028327707.1:557347-602750 GCF_031878675.1 Megascapheus bottae | reverse complement strand
GTTAGGGTAAGGGTTTGGGTTAGGGTTAATGTTAGTTTTAGGGTTAAGTTTAGGGTTAGCGTTAGTTAAGAGTAAGGGTTAGGGTTAGGATTAGGGTTAGGGGTTATGGTTATGGTTAGGGTTAGATTTAGGGTTAAGGTAAGGGTACGGTTTAGGGTTAGGGTTAAGTTTAGGGTTAGGCTCAGGGTAAGAGTAAAGTTTAGGGTTAGGGTTAGGGTTAGGGTAAGGATTAGGGTTAGGGTTAGAGTTAGGGATAGGTTTGCTGTTAGGATTAGGGTAAGGGTTTGGATTAGGGTAAAGGTTAAGTTTAGGGTTAGGTTAGGTTAGGGGTAACTGTTAGGATTAGGGTCAGGGTTAGGGTTAGGGTTAGTGTTAGGGTTAGGGTAAGGGTAAGGGTTAGGGTTAGTGTTAGGGTTAGTGTTTGGTTTAGGGTTAGGGTTAGGGTAAGGGTAAGGGTTAGGGTTAGGGTTAGTTTTAGGGTAAGGGTAAGGGTTAGGGTTAGGGTTAGAGTTAGGGTTAGATTTAAGGGAAGGGTAAGCATTATGGTTAGGGTTAGGGTTAGGTTTAGGTTTGGGGTTAAGGTTAGGGTGAGGGTTAGGGTAAGTGTAAAGGTTAGGATTAGGGTAGGGTTAGGGTTAGGTTTAAGTTTAGGGTTAGGGTAAGGGTAAGGGTTAGGTTTATGATTAGGGTTAAGGTTAGGGTTAGGGTTAGGGTTATGGTTAGGGTTGATGGTAAGGGATAGGGTTAGGGTTAGTGCTAAGGTTATGTTTAAGGTTAGGGTTAGGGTAAGGGTAAGGGTTAGGTTTAGGGTTAGGGGTAAGGTAAATTTTAGCCTTATGTTAGGGTTATGGTAAGGGTAAGGGTTAGGGTTAGGGTTAGGGTTAGGGTAAGGGTTAGGGTTAGGGTTAGTGTTAGGTTTAGGATTAAGGTTAGGGTTAGGGTTAGGGTAAGGGTAAGTGTTATGGTTAGGTTTAGGGGTTAGGGTAAGGGTTAGGGTCAGTTGTAGGGTTAGGGTAAGGGTAATGTTTAGGGTCAGGGTTAGGGTTAGGGTTAGTGTTACGGTAAGGGGTAGGGTCATGTTTAGGGTAACGGTAAGTTTTAGGGTTAGGGTCAGGTTTGGGTTTAGTGTTAGGGTAGGAGTAAGTGTTAGAGTTAGGGTTAGGGTTAGGGTAAGGATTAGGTTTAGGGTTAGGGTTAGGGTTAGGGTTAGGTTTTGGGTTAGGTTTAGGGTTAGGGTAAGAGTAAGTAGTAGGTTTAGGGTTAGGGTAAGGGTAAGCGTTAGGGTTAGGGTTAGGGTTTGGATAAGGTTAGGGTTAGGGTTAGGGTAAGGGTAAGGGTTAGGGTTAGGGTTAGGGTTAGGGTTAGGTTTAAGGTTAGAGATAGGGTAAGGGTTAGGGTTATCGTTAGGGTTAGCGTAAAGGTTAGGGTTAAGGTTAGGGTTAGGTTAGGGTAAGGGTAAGCGTAAGGGTTAGTGTTAGGGTTAGGGTTAAGGTTCGGTTTAGGGTTAGGGTTAGGGTTAGGGTTAGAGTAAGGGTTAGGGTTAGGATTATGGTTAGGGTTAGGGTTAGTGTTAGGTTTGGGTTTAGTGTTAGGGTAGGAGTAAGTGTTAGAGTTAGGGTTAGGGTTAGGGTAAGGATTAGGTTTAGGGTTAGGGTTAGGTTTGGGGTTAGGGTTAGGGTAAGAGTAAGGGTTAGGGTTAGGGTTAGGGTTAGGGTAAGGTTTAGGTTTAGGGTTAAGGATAGGGTCAGGTTTGGGGTTAAGATTATGGTAAGGGTAAGGGTTAAGGTTAGGGATAGGGTTATGTTTAGGGTTAGGGTTAGTGTTAGGGTTAGGATAAGGGTAAGGGTTAACGTTAATATTAGAGTTAGGGTTAGGTTTAGGGTTAGTGTAAGGATTAGGGTTAGGGTAAGGGTTAGGGTTAGGGTTAGGGTGAGGGTTAGGGTTAGTTTAGGCGTTAAGGTTAGGGTAAAAGTAAGGGTTAGGGTTAGGTTTAGGTTTGCGGTTAGGTTTAGGGTGAGGGTAAGGGTAAGTGTTAGGGTTCAGGTTAGGGTTAGGGTAAGGGTTAGGGTTAGGATTAGGGTTAGGGTGAGCGTTAGGGTATGGGTTAGGGTTAGGGGTTAGGGCTGGGTTAGGGTTAAGGTTAGGGTTAGGGTTAGGGTTAGGCTAACGGTTACGTTTAGGGTTAGGGTAAGGGTTAGGGTTAGGGTTAGGGTTAGGGTTATGGTTAGTGTTAGGCTAAGGGAAAGGGTTAGGGCTAGGGTTAGGGTTAGGGTAAGGGTTAGGGTTAGGGTTAGTGTTAGGTTTAGTGTAAGGGTGAGGGTTAGGGTTAGGTTTAGGGTTAGGGTAAGGGTAAGTGTTAGGGTTAGGGTTAGGGTTAGAGTTAAGGGAAGGGTGAGAATTATGGTTAGGGTTAGAGTTAGGTTTAGGTTTGGGATTAAGGTTACGGTGAGGGTTAGGGTAAGTGTAAAGGTTAGGATTAGGGTTAGGGTTAGGGTTAGGTTTAAGTTTAGGGTTAGGGTAAGTGTAAGGGTTAGGGTTAGTGTTAGGGGTTAGAGTAAGGGTTTGGGTTAGTTGTAGGGTTAGGGTAAGGGTAATGTTTAGGGTTAGGGTTAGGGTTAGGGTTAGGGTTAGTGTAAGGGTTAGGGTCATGTTTAGGGCAAGGGTAAGTGTTAGGGTTAGGGTTAGGTTTGGGGTTAGGGTTAGGGTAGGAGTAAGTGTCAGAGTTAGGGTTAGGGTTAGGGTAAGGGTTAGGTTTAGGGTTAGGGTTAGGTTTTGGGTTAGGTTTAGGGTTAGGGTAAGGGTTAGGATTGCGGTTAGGGTAAGGCTAAGGGTTAGGGTTAGGGTTAGGGTTAGAGGTAGGGTTAGGGTTAGGGTAAGGGTAAGGGTTAGGGTGAGGGTGAGTGTTAGGGTAAGGGTTGGGGTTAATGTTAGGGTAAAAGTTAGGGTTGCGGTTAGGTTTAGTGTTAGGGTAAGAGTAAGTAGTAGGTTTAGGGTTAGGGTAAGGGTAAGCGTTAGGGTTAGGGTTAGGGTTGGGATAAGAGTATGGATTAGGGTTAGGGTTAGGTTCAGGGTTAGGGTTAGGGTAAGGCATAGGGTTAGGCTTAATGTTTGGTTTAGGTTTAAGGTTAGGGTTAGGGTTAGGGTTAGGGTTAGGGTTGGGGTTATGTTCAGGGTTATAGTTAGTGTTAGGGATAGGTTTAGGTTTGGGGTTAGGTTTATGGTAAGGTGAAGGGTTAGGGTTATGTTTAGGATTAGGTTTAGGGTTAGGGTTAGGGTAAGGGTAAGGGTTAGGGATAAGGTTAGGGTTAGGGTTAGGTTTAGGGTTAGGGTAAGGATTAGGGTTAGGGTAAGTGTTAGGGTTAGGATTAGGGTTATTGTTAGGTTACGGGTTAGTGTTAGGGTAAGAGTAAGGGTTAGGGTTAGGTTTAGGGTTGGGGTTAGGGTTAGGGTTAGGTGAGTGTAAGGGTAAGGGTTAGGGTTCGGGTTAGGGTTAGGGTAAGGGTTGGGGTTAGGGTTAGGGGTAGGATCAGCGTCAGGGTATGGATTAGGGTTAGAGGTTATTGTTAGCGTGAGGGTTAGGGTAAGGTTAGGGTTAGGGTTAGGGTAAGGGTTAGGGTTTGAATTAGTTTTAGGGTAAGGCTAATGGTTAGAGTTAGGGTTAGTGTTAGGGTAAGGCTTAGGGTTAGGGTTCGGGTTAGGTTTAGGGTGAGGGTTAGGGTGAGGGTTAGGGTTAGGGGTTAGGATTAGTGTTAGGGTTAGGGTAAGGGTTAGGGTTAGGGTTAGGGTAAGGCTAAGGATTAGAGTTAGGGTTAGGGTAAGGGCTAGGGTTAGGGTTAGGGTTAGGTTAAGACTAAGGGTTAGAGTTAAGGTTAGGGTTAGGCTTAGGGTCAGGGGTTAGGGTTAGGGTAAGGGTAAGTGTTAGGTTTAGGGTTAAGGTTAGGGTAAGGGTTACGGTTAGGGTTAGGGTTAGGGTTAAGGTTAGGGTTAGTGTTAGGTTTATGGTTAGGGTTAAGGTAAGGGTAAGAGTTAGGGTTAGGGTTATGGTTAAGTTTAGGGTTAGGGTTAGGGTTAGGCTAAGTGTTAGGGTTAGGGTTAGGGTTAGGGTTATGGTTATGTTTAGGGTTAGGGTTAGGGTTAGGCTAAGGGTTAGGGTTAGGGTTAGGTTAAGGGTTAAGTTTAGGGTTAGGGTTAGGGTTAGGGGTAGGGTAAGGATTAGTGTTAGGGTTAGGGTTAGGGTTAGGTTTCGGGTTAGGGAAGGTTAAGGGTTAGGTTAGGTTTAGAATTAAGGTTAGGGTTAGGGTTAGGGTAAGGGTAAGGATTAGGGTTAGGGGTAGGGGTAGGGTAAGGATTAGTGTTAGGGTTAGGGTTAGGTTTGGTTTTAGGCCTAGGGAAGGGTTAGGGTTAGGGTTAGGGTTAGCATTAAGTTTAAGGTTAGGGTTATGGTAATTGAAAGGGTTAGGTTTAGGGTTAGGGTTAGGGTTAGGGTTAGGGTAAGGATTAGATTTTGGGTTAGGGTTAGGTTTAGCATTAAGGTTAGGGTTAGGCTTAGGGTAAGTGTAAGGGTTAGATTTAGGGTTAGGGTTAGAGTTAGGGTAAGGGATAGGTATAGGGTTAGGGTAAGGGTAAGGGTTAGGGTTAGGGTTAGGGTTAAGGTTAGGATTAGGGTTAGGGTTAGGATTAGGGAAAGGGTAAGTGTTAGAGTTAGGGTTAGGGTTAGGATAGGGTAAGGGTTAGGGTTAGTTTTAGGGTTAGTGTTAGGGTTAGGGTTAGGGTAAGGATTAGGGTTAGGGTTAGGGTAAGAGTTCAGGTTAGAGTTAGGGTTAGGGTAAGGGTTAGGTTTAGGCTTAGGGTTAGGATTATGGTAAGGATTAGGGTTAGGGTTAGGGTTAGGGTAAGGGTTAGGGTTAGGGTTAGGGTAAGGTTTAGGGTTAGGGGTAGGGTTAGCATTAAGGTTATGGTTAGGGTTAGGATAAGGGTAAGGGTTAGGGTTAGGTTTAGGGTTTCGGTAAGGGTAAGGGTTAGGGTTAGGGTTAGTGTTAGTGTTAGGTTAAGGGGTAGGGTTAGGGTTAGGGTTAGGTTTAGGGTTATGGTTAGGGTAAGGGTAAGGGTTAGGAATAGGTTTAGGTTCAAGTTTAGGGTTAGGGTAAGGGTTAGGTTTAGGGTTAGTGTTAGGTTTAGGGTTAAGGTTAGGGTTAGGGTTAGGGTAAGTGTAAGGGTTAGGGTTAGTGTTAGAGTTAGGGTCAGGGTTAGGGTAAGGGTTAGGGTTAGTGTTAAGATTAGGGTTAGGGTTAGGGTTAGGATTAGGGTAAGTGTAAGTGCTAAGGTTAGGGTTAGGGTTAGGGTTAGGTTTAGGGTAAGGGTAAGAGTAAGGTTTAGGGTTATAGTTAAGGTTAGGGTTAGGGTTAGGGTAAGTATTAGGGTTAGGGTAAGGTTTAGGGTTAGGGGTAGGTTTAGTATTAAGGTTATGGTTAGGGTTAGGGTAAGGGTAAGGGTTAGGGTTAGGTTTAGGGTAAGGGTAAGGTTTAGGGTTAGAGTTAGGTTTGGGGTGAAGTTAGGGAAAGAGTAAGGGTTAGGGTTAGAGTTAGGGTTAGGGTAAGGATAAGGGTTAGGTTTAGGGTTATGGTTAGGGTTAAGGTTAGGGTTAGGGTTAGGGTTAGGCTAAGGGTAAGGATTAGGGTTAGGGTAATTGTTAGGATTCGGGTTGGGGTTGTGGTTAGAGGTAGGGTTAGGGTTAGGGTAAGGGAAAGGGTTAGGGTTAGGTTTATGGTTAGGGTTAGGGTTAGTGTTAGGTTTAGGTTTAAGGATACTCTTAGGGTTCGGGTAAGGATTAGGGTTAGGGAAAGGGTTAGGGTTAGGGTTAGGGTTAGGTTCGGGTTTAAGGTTAGGGTCAGAGTAAGGGTTAGGGTTAGGTTTAGGTTTGCGGTTAGGTTTAGGGTGAGGGTAAGGGTATGTGTTAGGGTTCAGGTCAGGGTTAGGGTAAGTGTTAGGGTTAGAATTAGGGTTAGGGTGAGCGTTAGGTTATGGGTTAGTGTTAGGGGTTAGGGTTAGGGTTAGGGTTAAGGTTAGGGTTAGGTTTAGGATTAGGCTAAGGGTTAGGGTTAGCGTTAGGGTAAGGGTTAGGGTTAGGGTTAGGGTTAGTGTTAGAGGTAGGGTTAGGGTTAGGTTTAGGGTAAGGGAAAGGGTTAGGGGTAGGGTTAGGGTAAGGGTTAGGGTTAGGGTTAGTGTTAGGTTTAGGGTAAGGGTAAGTGTTAGGGTTAGGGTTATAGTTAAGGTAAGTGTAAGCATTATGGTTAGGGTTAGCATTAAGTTTAGGTTTGGGGTTAAGTTTAGGGTGAGGGTTAGGGTAAGTGTAAGGGTTAGGATTAGGGTTAGGGTTAGGGTTAGGTTTAAGTTTAGGGTTAGGGTAAGGGTAAGGGTAAGGGTTAGGGTTAGGGTAATTGTTAGGGTTAGGGTTAGGGTTAGTGTTAGGTTTAGGATTAAGGTTAGGGTTAGGGTTAGGGTAAGGGTAAGGGTTAGGGTTAGGGTGAGGGTTAAGGTAAATTTTAGCGTTAGGTTAGGGTTATGATAAGGGTAAGGGTTAGGGTTAGGGTTAGGGTAATTGTTAGGGTTAGGGTTAGGGTTAGTGTTAGGTTTAGGATTAAGGTTAGAGTTAGGGTTAGGGTAAGGGTAAGGGTTAGGGTTAGGGTTAGGTTTTGGGGTAAGGGTTAGGGTTATTTGTAGGGTTAGGGTAAGGGTAATGTTTAGGGTTAGGGTTAGGGTTAGGGTTAGGGTTGGGTTTGGGGTTAGGGTTAGGGTTAGGGTTAGGATTAGGGTTAGGGTAAGGGTTAGGGTTCCGGTTAGAGTAAGGCTAAGGGTTAGGGTTAGGGTTAGGGTTAGGGTAAGGGTTAGGGTTTGAATTAGGGTTAGGCTAAGGCTAATGGTTAGAGTTAGGGTTAGGGTTAGGTTAGGGTTAGGGTTAGGGTTAGGGTAAGGGTAAGGGTTAGGGTTAGGGTGAGGGTTAGGGTAAGGTTTAGGGTTAATGTTAGGGTAAAAGTTAGGGTTTGGGTTAGGGTTATGGTTAGGTTTAGTGGTAGGTTTAGGATTAAGGTTAGGGTTACGGTAAGGGTAAGGGTTAGGGTTAGGGTTACGGTTAGAGGTAGGGTTAGGGTTAGGGTAAGGGTAAGGGTTAGGGTTAGGGGAGGGTTAGGGTAAGGGTTAGGGTTAATGTTAGGGTAAAAGTTAGGGTTTGGGTTAGGGTTATGGTTAGGTTTAGTCGTAGGTTTAGGATTAAGCTTAGGGTTAGGGTAAGGGTAAGGGTTAGGGTTAGGGTTAGGGTTAGGGTAAGGGTTAGGGTCATGTTTAGGGTAAGGGTAAGTTTTAGGGTTAGGGTTCGGTTTGGGGTTAGGGTTAGGATAGGAGTAATTGTTAGAGTTAGGGTTAGGGTTAGGGTAAGGGTTAGGTTTAGGGTTAGGGTTAGGTTTTGGGTTAGGTTTAGGGTTAGGGTAAGGGTTAGGGTTCCGGTTAGGGTAAGGCTAATTGTTAGGGTTAGGGTTAGGGTTAGAGGTAGGTTTAGGGTTAGGGTAAGGGTAAGGGTTAGGGTTAGGGTGAGGGTTAGGGTAAGGGTTAGGGTTAATGTTAGGGTAAAAGTTAGGGTGTGGGTTAGGGTTAGGGTTAGGGTAAGAGTAAATAGTAGGTTTAGGGTTAGGGTAAGGGTAAGCGTTAGGGTTAGGGTTAGGGTTGGGTTAAGGTTAGGGTTAGGGTTAGGGTAAGGGTAACGGTTAGGGTTAGGGTTAGTGTTAGGGTTAGGTTTAAGGTTAGAGTTAGGGAAAGGGTAAGGGTTAGGGTTAGGGTTAGGGTTATGGTTAGTGTTAGGTTTAGGATTACGGTTAGGGTTAGTGTTAGGGTTAGCGTAAAGATTAATGTTAAAGTTAGAGTTAGGGTTGTAGTAAGGGTAAGCATAAGGGTTAGGGTTAGGGTTAGGTTTAGGGATAGGTTTAGGTTTATAGTTAGGGTTAGTGTTCGGGTTAGGGTTAGGGTAAGGGTTACTGTTAGGGTTAGGTTTAGGTTCAGGATTAGGGTTAGGGTAAGGGATAGGGTTAGGCTTAGTGTTTAGTTTAGGTTTAAGGTTAGGGTTAGGGTTAGGGTTAGGGTTAGGTTTGGGGTTAGTGTTAGGGTAAGAGTAAGGATTAGGTTTAGGGTTAGGGTTAGGGTTATGTTAAGGGTTATGGTTAGGGTTAGGGATAGGTTTAGGTTTGGGGTTAGGTTTATGGTAAGTTTAAGGGTTAGGGTTATGTTTAGGATTAGGTTTAGGGTTAGGGTTAGGGTAAGGGTAAGGATTAGGGATCAGGTTAGGGTTAGGGTTAGATTTAGGGTTAGGGTAAGGATTAGGGGTAGCGTAAAGGTTAGGGTTAGGATTAAGGTTATTGTTAGGTTAGGGGTTAGAGTTAGGGTAAGAGTAAGGGTTAGGGTTAGGTTTAGGGTTGGGGTTAGGGTTAGGGTTAGGGTGAGGGTAAGGGTAAGGGTTAGGGTTCGGGTTAGGGTTAGAGTAAGGGTTGAGGTTAGGGTTAGGGGTAGGGTGAGCGTCAGGGTATGGGTTAGGGTTAGAGGTTATTGTTAGCCTTACGGTTAGGGTAAGGTTAGGGTTAGGGTTAGGGTAAGGGTTAGGGTTTGAATTAGGGTTAGGGTAAGGCTAATGGTTAGAGTTAGGGTTAGTGTTAGGGTAGGGGTTAGGGTTAAGGTTCTGGTTAGGTTTAGGGTGAGGGTTAGGGTGAGGGTTAGGGTTAGGGGTTAGGGTTAGTGTTAGGGTTAGGGTAAGGGTTAGGGTTAGGGTTAGGGTAAGGCTAAGGATTAGAGTTAGGGTTAGGGTAAGGGCTAGGGTTAGGGTTATGGTTAGGTTAAGACTAAGGGTTAGAGTTAGGGTTAGGTTTAGGGTTAGGGCTTAGGGTTAGGGTTAGGGTAAGGGTAAGGGCTAGGGTTAGGGTGAGGGTTAGGGTTAGGTTTAGGGTAAGGGTAAGGGTTAGGGTTAGGGTTAGAATTAAAGTTAGGGTTTTGGTTAGGGTTAGGGTAAGGGTAAGGATTAGGGTTAGGGTTAGTGGTAGGGTAAGGAATAGTGTTAGGGTTAGGGTTAGGGTTAGGTTTCGGGTTAGAGAAGGGTAAGGGTTAAGGTTAGGGTTAGAATTAAGGTTAGGGTTAGGGTTAGGTTGAGAGTTAGGGTTAGGGTAAGGGTTTGGGTTAGGGTTAATGTTAGTTTTAGGGTTAAGTTTAGGGTTAGGGTTAGTTAAGAGTAATGGTTAGGGTTAGGATTAGGGTTAAGGGTTAGGGTTAGGGTTAGGGTTAGATTTAGGGTTAAGGTAAGGGTATGGTTTAGGGTTAGGATTAAGTTTGGGGTTAGGGTTAGGGTAAGAGTAAGGTTTAGGGTTAGGTTTAGGGTTAGGGTAAGGATTAGGGTTAGAGTTAGGGATAGGTTTGGGGTTCGGGTTAGGGTAAGGGTAAGGGTTAGGGTTAGGGTTAGGGTTAAGGTCAGGGTTAGGGTTAGGGTTAGTGTTAGGGTTAGGGTAAGGGTAAGGGTTAGGGTTAGTGTTAGGGTTAGTGTTTGGGTTAGGGTTAGGGTTAGGGTAAGGGTAAGGGTTAGGGTTAGGGTTAGTTTTAGGGTAAGGGTAAGGGTTAGGGTTAGGGTTAAGGTTAGGGTTAGTGTTAGGGTAAGGGTTAGGGATAGGGTAAGGGTAAGGGTTAGGGTTAGGGTTAGGTTTAGTGTGAGGTTTAGGGTTAGGTTTAGGGTTAGGGTAAGTGTTAGGTTTAGTGTTAGGGTTAGGGATAGGATAAGGGTAAGGTTTAGGGTTAGGGATTAGGGTTGGGGTTATGTTTAGGGTTAGGGTTAGGGTTAGAGTAAGGGTAAGGGTGAGGGTTACGGTTAGTGTTAGGGTTGGGGTAAGGGTAAGGGTTAGGGGATAGGGTAGGATTAGGATAGGGTAAGGGTTAGGGTTAGGGTTAGGGTAAAAGTTAGGGTTAGGTTTAGGGTAAGGGTTAGGGTTAGGGTTAGGGTTAGGGTTAGCATTAAGTTTAGGGTTAGGGTTAGGGTAAGGGAAAGGGTTAGGTTTAAGTTTAGGGTTAGGGTTAGGTTTACCGTAAGATTAGATTTTGGGTTAGGGTTAGGTTTAGCATTAAGGTTAGGGGTAGATTTAGGGTAAGGGTAAGGGTTAGATTTAGGGTTAGGGTTAGAGTTAGGGGTTAGGGTTAGGGTTAGGGTAAGGGATAGGTATAGGGTTAGGGTAAGGGTAAGGGTTAGGGTTAGGGTTAGGGTTAAGGTTAGGATTAGGGTTGGGGTTAGGGTTAGGATTAGGGAAAGGGTAAGGGTTAGAGTTAGGGTTAGGGTTAGGGTAAGGTTTAGGGTTAGTTTTAGTGTTAGTGTTAGGGTTAGGGTTAGGGTAAGGGTTAGGGTTAGGGTTAGCATTAAAGTTTGGATTAGGGTTAGGATAAGGGTAAGTGTTAGGGTTAGGGTTAGGGTTAGGGTAAGGGTAAGGTTTCGGGTTAGGGTTAGAGTTAGTGTTAGGGTTATTGTTAAGGTTAGGGTTAGGGTTAGGTTTAGGGTTAGGGTTAGGGTAAGGGTAAGGGTTAGGGTTATTGTTAGAGTTAGGGTTACGGTTAGGGTAAGGGTTAGGGTTAGGGTTAAGATTAGGGTTAGGATTAGGGTTAGGGTTAGGGTTAGGGTAAGGGTAAGGGCTAGGGTTAGGGTTAGGGTTAGGATTAGGTTTAGGGTAAGGGTAAGGGTAAGGTTTAGGGTTAGGGTTAGGGTAAGTATTAGGGTTTGGGTAAGGTTTAGGGTTAGTGGTAGGGTTAGCATTAAGGTTAGGGTTAAGGTTAGGGTAAGGGTAAGGATTAGGGTTAGGGTTAGGGTAAGGGTAAGGGTTAGGGTTAGGGTTAGGGTTAGGGTAAGGTTAGGGTTAGCGTTAGCGTTAGGGTTAGGTTTAGGGTTAGGGTTAGGGTGAGGGTAAGGGTTAGGGTTAGGTTTAGGTTCAGGGTTAGGGTAAGGGTTAGGGTTAGGGTTAGTGATAGGTTTAGGGTTAAGTTTAGGGTTAGGGTTAGGGTAAGGGTAAGGGTTAGCGTTAGGTTTAGTGTAAGGGTAAGGTTTAGGGTTAGGGTTACGGTTAGGTTTGGGGTGAGGTTAGGGTAAGAGTAAGGGTTAGGGTTAGAGTTAAGGTTAAGGTAAAGATAAGGGTTAGAGTTAGGGTTAGGGTTAAGTTTAGGGTTAGGGTTAGGCTTAGGGTTAGGCTAAGGGTAAGGGTTAGGGTTAGGGTAAGGGTTAGGATTCGGGTTAGGGTTACGGTTAGAGGTAGGGTTATGGTTAGGGTAAGGGAAAGGGCTAGGGTTAGGTTTAGGGTTAGGTTAAGGGTTAGGGTTAGGTTTTGGGTTAGGTTTAGCGTAAGTGTTAGGGTGAGGGTTAGGGTTAGGGTTAGGTTAAAAGTAGGGTTAGGGTTAGGTTAGGGTTAAGGAAAGGGTAACTGTTAGGGTTAGGGTTAGGGTTAGGGTAAGGGTAAGCGTTATGGTTAGGTTTAGGGTTAGGTTTAGGTATGGGGTTAAGTTTAGGGTTAGGGTTAGGGTTAGGCTAAGGGTTACCATTAGGGTTAGGGTTAGGGTTAGGTTTAATTTTAGGGTTAGGGTAAGGGTAAAGGTTATGGTTAGGGTTAGAGGAAGGGTTAGGGTTAGGGTAAGGGAAAGGGTTAGGGTTAGGGTTAGGGTAAGGGTTAGGTTTAGGGTTAGGGTTAGGGATAGGTTTAGGATAAGGGTGAGGGTTAGGGTTAGGGTTAGTGTTAGGGTAAAATTAGGTTTAGGGTTAGGGTTAGGGTTAAGGGTAAGGGGTAGGGTTAGGGTTAGTGTTAATGCTAGGGTTAGGTTTAAGGTTAGGGAAAGGGTAAGGTTTAGCGTTAGGGTTAGGGTTAGTGTTAGGGTAAGCATTAGGGTAAGGTTTAGGGTTAGGGTAAATGTTAGGGTTAAGGTTAGGTTAGGTTTATCGTTATGGTAAGTGTAAGGTTTAGGGTTATGTTAAGGTTAGGGTTAGGGTTAGGGTATGGGTTAGGCTTATGGTTAGTGTTAGGTTTAGGGTTAAGGTTAGTGTTAGGGTTAGGGTAAGGGTGAGGGTTAGGGTTAGGATTAGGGGTTAGGTTTATGGTTAGGTTTAAGGTTAGTTTTAGGGTTTGGGTAAGGGTTATGTTTTTGGTTAGGTTTAGGGTTAGGGGTTAGGATTAGGGTTAGGGTTAGGGTAAGGGTTAGGGTTAGATTTAGGGTAAGGGTAAGGTTTAGGGTTAGGTTTAGGGTTAGGTTGGGGGTTAGGGTTAGGGTTAGTGTTAGGTTAAGGGTTAGGGTTAGGGTAAGGGTACGGGTTAGAGTTAGGTTTAGGGTTGGGGTTAGGTTTAGAGTTAGGGTTATGGTAAGCTTAAGGGTTAGGGTTAGGTTTAGGGTTAAGTTTAGGGTAAGGGTAAGGGTTAGGGTTAGGGTTAGGGTTAGGTTTAGGGTTACGGTTAGGTTTAGGGTTAGGGTTAAGGTTAGGGCTAGGGTAAGGGTTAGGTTTAGGGTTTGGGGTTAGGGTTGGGGTTATGGTTAGGGTTAGGGTTAGGGTTAGAATAAGGGTAAGGGTGAGGGTTAGGTTTAGGGTTAGAGTTAGGATTAGGTTTAGGGTTAAGGTTAGGGTTAGGGAAAGAGTTAGAGTTAGAGGTAGGGTTATGGTTATGGTTAGGGTAAGGATTAGGGTTAGGGTTAGGTAAGGGTTACGGTTAGCATTAAGTTTAGGGTTAGGGTTAGGGTAAGGGAAAGGGTTATGTTTAAGGTTAGGGTTAGGGTTAGGGTTAGGGTAAGGATTAGATTTTGGGTTAGGGTTAGCTTTAGCATTATGGTTAGGGTTAGACTTAGGGTAAGGGTAAGGGTTAGATTTAGGGTTAGGGTTAGAGTTAGGGGTTAGGGTTAGGCTTAGGGTAAGGGTTAGGTATAGGGTTAGGGTAAGGGTAAGGTTTAGGGTTAGGGTTAGGGTTAGGGTTAAGGTTAGGATTAGGGTTAGGGTTAGGGTTAGGATTAGGGAAAGGGTAAGGGTTAGAGTTAGGGTTAGGGTTAGCGTTAGGGTAAGGTTTAGGGTTAGGGTAAGGGTTAATGTTAGGGTAAGGGTTCGGGTTAGAGATAGGTTTAGGGTAAGGGTTAGGGTTAGGATTAGGGTTATGGTAAGGATTAGGGTTAGGGTTAGGGTTAGTGTAAGGGTTAGGTTTAGGGTTAGCATTAAGGTTTGGTTTAGGGTTAGGATAAGGGTAAGGGTTAGGGTTACGGTTAGGGTTAGGGTAAGGGTAAGGTTTCAGGTTAGGGTTAGAGTTAGTGTTAGGGTTATTTTTAAGGTTAGGGTTAGGGTTAGGTTTAGGGTTAGGGTTAGGGTAAGGGTAAGGGTTAGGGTTAGTGTTATGGTAATGGTAAGGTTAGGGTTAGGGTTAGGGTTAGGGTAAGGGTTAGGGTTAGGATTAGGGTTTAGGGTTATGGTTAGGGTTAGGGTTAGTTTTAGGGTTAGGGTAAGGGTAATGTTTATGGTTAGGGTTAGGGTTAGGGGTTAGGATTAGTGTTAGGGTTAGGGTAAGGGTTAGGGTTAGGTTTGTGTAAGGGTAAGGTTTAGGGTTAGGTTTAGTTTTAGGTTGGGGTTTAGGGTTAGGGTAAGGGTTAGGGTTAGGGTTAGGTTAAGGGTTAGGATTAGGGTAAGGGTACGGGTTGGGGTTAGGTTTACGGTTAGGGTTATGGTAAGCTAAGGGTTAGGGTTAGGGTTAGGGTTAAGTTTAGGGTAAGGGTAACGGTTAGGGTTAGTTTTAGGGTTAGGTTTAGGGTTACGGTTAGGGTTAGGGTTAGGTTAAGTTTAGGGTTAGGGTAAGGGTTAGGTTTAGGGTTAGGGTCAGGGTTAGGTTTAGGGTTAAGGTTTGGGTAAGGGTTAGGGTTATGTTTAGGGTAAGGGTAAGGGTTAGGGTTAGGGTTATGGTTTGGTTTGGGGTTAGAGTTAGGGTAAGGGTAAGTGTTAGGGTTAGGGTAAGGGTAAGGGTTAGAGTTAGGTTAGGGTTAGGGTTAGGTTAAGGGTTAGGGTTAGGGTAAGGGTACAGTTTAGAGTTAGGTTTTGGGTTGGGGTTAGGGTTAGTGTTATGGTTCTGGTAAGCTTAAGGGTTAGAGTTAGGGTTAGGGTTAAGTTTAGGGTAAGGGTAACGGTTAGGGTTAGGGTTAGGGTTAGGTTTATGGTTATGGTTAGGGTTAGGGTTAGGTTTAAGGTTAGGGATAGTGTAAGGGTTAGGGTTAGGGTTAGGGTTAGGTTTAGGGTTAGGGTTTGGGTAAGGGTTAGGTTTAGGGTTAGAGTTAGAGTTAGGGTTAGGGTTAGGGTAAGGGTAAGGGTTAGGATTAGGGTTGGGGTTAGGGTAAAGGTTAGGGTTAGGGTAAGGGTTAGGGTTAGGTTTAGGTTTAGGGTTAGCATTAAGGTTAGGGTTAGGGTTAGGATTAGGGTTAGGTTTAGGGTAAGGGTTAGGGATAGGGTTAGGTTTAAGATTAGGGAAAGGATAAGGGTTAGGTTTAAGGTTAGGGTAAGGGTAAGGTTTAGGGTTAGGGTTAGTGTTAAATTTAGGGTTAGGGTTAGGGTTAGGGGTAGGGTTAGGTTTAGGTTAAGGCTTAGGCTTACTGAAGGGTAAGGGTTAGGGTTAGGGTTAGAATTAAGGTTAGGGTTAGGGTTAGGGTTAGGGTAAGGGTAAGGATTAGGGTTAGGATGAAGATTAGTGTTAGGGTTAGGGTTAGGTTAAGGGTAAGGTTTAGGGTTAGGGTTACGTTGAGGGTTAAGTTTAGGGTAAGGGTTAGGGTTAGGGTTAATGTTAGGTTTAGGGTTAAGGTTAGGGTTAGGGTTAGTTAAGAGTAAGGGCTAGGGTTAGGGTTAGGATAAGGGGTTAGGGTTAGGGTTAGATTTAGGGTTAGTGTAAGGGTACGGTTTAGGTTTAGGGTTAAGTTTGGGGTTAGGGTTAGGGTTAGGGTTAGGGTTAGGGTTAGGGTAAGGTTCAGGGTTAGTGTTAGGGTTAGGGTAAGGGTTACGTTTAGGGGTTAGGGTTACGGTTAGGGTTAGGGTAAGGGTTAGTGTTAGGGTTAGGATTAGGGCTAGGGTAAAAGTTAGGGTTAGGGTTAGGGTAAGGGAAAGTGTTTGGTTTAGGGTTACGGTTAGGGTTAGGGTGAGGGTAAGCGTTATTGTTAGGGTTAGGGTTGGGGTTAAAGTTAGGGTTAGGGTTAGGGTAAGGGTAAGGTTTAGGGTTAGGGTTAGGGTTAGGTTTAAGGTTAGAGATAGGGTAAAGGTTAGGGTTAGGGTTAGGGTTACCGTAAAGTTTAGGGTTAAGGTTAGGGTTAGAGTTAGGGTACGGGTAAGCGTAAGGGTTAGTGTTAGGGTTAGGATTAGGGTTAGGGTTAGGGTTAGGGTTAGGGTTAGGGTAAGGGTTAGGGTTAGGGTTAGAGTTAGGTTTAGGTTTAAGGTTAGGGTTAGGGTTAGGGTTAGTTTTGGGGTTAGGGTTAGGGTAAGAGTAATGGTTAGGGTTAGGGTTAGGGTAAGGATTAGGTTTAGGGTTAGGGATAGGTTCAGGTTTGGGGTTAAGATTATGGTAAGGGTTAGGGTTAAGGTTAGGGTTAGGGTTAGGTTTAGGGTTAGGGTAAGGATTAGGGTTAGGGTTAGGGTTAGGTTAGGGGTTAAGGTTAGGGTAAGAGTAAGGGTTAGGGTTAGGTTTAGGTTTGTGGTTAGGTTTAGGGTGAGGGTAAGGGTAAGGGTTAGGATTCAGGTTAGGTTTAGGGTGAGGGTTAGGGTTAGGATTAGGGTTAGGGTTAGGGTTAAGGTTAGGGTAGGGTTAGGGTTAGGCTAAGGGTTAGGGTTAGGGTAAGATTTAGGGTTAGGGTTAGGGTTAGAGGTAGGGTTAGGGTTAGGGTAAGGGAAAGGGTTAGGGTTAGGGTTAGGGTAAGTGTTAGGGTTAGGGTTAGGGATAGGTTTAGGATAAGGGTGAGGGTTAGGGTTAGGGTTAGTGTTAGGGTAAAATTAGGGTTAGGGTTAGGGTTAGGGTTAGGATAAGGGTAAGTGTTAGGGTTAGGGTTAGGGTTAGAGTTAAGGTAAGGGTAAGCATTATGGTTAGAGTTAGGGTTAGGTTTAGTTTTGGGGGTAATTTTAGGGTGAGGGATAGGGTAAGTGCAAGGGTTAGGATTAGGTTTAGGGTTAGGGTTAGGTTTAAGGTTAGGGTTAGGGAAAGGGTAAGGGTTAGGGTTAGGGTTAGGGTTAAGGTTAGGTTTAGGGTTAGGGTTAGGGTTAAGGGTAAGAGGTAGGGTTAGGGTTAGGGTTAGGTTTAGGATTAAGGTTAGGGTTAGGGTTGGGGTAAGGGTAAGGTTTAGCGTTAGGGTTAGGGGTTAGTGTAAGGGTTACAGTTAGGGTTAGGTTTAGGGTTTAGGTTAAGGGTTGGGGTTAGTTTCAGGGTTAGGATAAGTGTAGGGTTAGAGGTAGGATAAGTTAGGGTTAGAGTAAGGGTAAGGGTTAGAGTTAGGGTTAGGGTTAAGGTAAGGGTTATTTGTAGGGGTTAGGTTAGGGTTAGGTTAGGTTTAGGGTAAGGGTTAAGGGTAGGGTTAGGGTAAAAGTTAGGGTTAGGGTTAGGGTTAGGGTTAGGGTTAGGGTAAGGGGAAGTGTTAGTGTTAGGGTTAGGGTTACGGTAAGGGTAAGCGTTAGAGTTAGGGTTAGGTTGGGTTTAGGGTTGGGGTTAAGGTTAGGGTTAGAGTTAGGGTAAGGGTAAGGGTTAGGGTTAGTGTTAGGGTTAGTGTTTGGTTTAGGGTTAAGGTTAGGGTAAGGGTAAGGGTTAGGGTTAGGGTTAGGGTTAGGTTTAGGGTAAGGGTAAGGGTTAGGATTAGGGTTAAGGTTAGGGTTAGTGTTAGGGTTAGTGTTTGGTTTAGGGTTAGGGTTAGGGCAAGGGTAAGGGTTAGGGTTAGGTTTAGGGTTAGGGTTAAGGTTAGGGTTAGGTTTAGGTTTAGGCTAAGGGTTAGTGTGAGAGTTAAGGTAAGGGTTAGGGTTTGGGTTAGGGTTAGGTTAAGAGTTAGGGTTAGGGTTAGAGTAATGGTAAGGGTTAGCGTTAGGGATATGGTAAGGGTAAGGGTTAGCGTTAGGGTTAGGTTTAGGTTTAGGGTTGGGGTTAAGGTTAGGGTTAGGGTAGGGTAAGGTTAAGTGTTAGGGTTAGGGTTAGGGTAAGGGTAATTGTTTAGATTAGGGTTAGGGTTTGGGTTAGGTTTAGGGTTAGGGTAAGGGTAAGGGTTAAGTTTAGGGTTAGGTTTAGGGTTAGGGTGAGGGTAAGGATTAGTTTTAGAGTTTAGGTTTAGGGTTAGGGTTAGGGTAAGGGAAGGGTTAGGTTTAGGGTTAGGGTTCAGTTTAGGGTTAGGGTTAGGGTTAGGGTTAGGATTACGGTTAGGTTTAGGTTTAGGGTGAGGCTTAGGGTAAAGGTAAGGGTTAGGGTTAGGGTTAATTTTAGGGTTAGGGTTAAGGTTAGGGTTAGGGTTATGGTAAGCTTAAGGGTTAGGTTTAGGGTTAGGGTTAAGTTTAGGTTTACGGTTAGGGTTAGGGTTAGGGTTAAGTTTAGGGTTAGGGTAAGAGTTAGGGTTAGGGTTAGGTTTAGGGTTAGGGTTTGGGTAAGTGTTAGGGTTAGGCTTAGGGTTAGAGTTAGGGTTAGGGTTAGGGTAAGGGAAAGGGTTAGGGTTAGGGTTAGGGTTACGGTAAAGGTTAGGGTTAGGGTAAGGGTTATGGTTAGGTTTAGGTTTAGGGTTAACATTAAGGTTAGAGTTAGGTTTAGGGTTAGGCTAAGAATTAGGTTTAGGGTTAGGGTAAGGATAAGGGTTAGGTTTAGGGTTAGAGTTAGGGTTAGGGTAAGGGTAAGGGTTAGCGTTAGGGTTAGGGTTAGGGTAAAAGTTAGGGTTAGGGTTAGGGTAAGGGTAAGTGTTAGGGTTAGTGTTAGGGTTACAGTTAAGCTAAGGGTAAGCATTATGGTTAGGTTTAGGTTTAGGTTTAGGTTTGGGGTTAAGGTTATGGTGAGGGTTAGGGTAAGTGTAAGGGTTAGGATTAGGTTTAGGGTTAGGTTTAAGGTTAGGGTTAGGGTAAGGGTAAGGGTTTGGGTTAGGGTTAGGGTTAAGGTTAGGGTTAGAGTTAGGGTTAGGGTTAATGGTAAGGGGTAGGGTTAGGGTTAGTGTTAAGGTTATGTTTAAGGTTAGGGTTAGGGTAAGGATAAGGGTTAGGGTTAGGGTTAGCGTTAGGGTAAATTTTAGTGTTAGGTTAGGGTTATGGTAAGGGTAAGGGTTAGGGTTAGGGTTAGGGTTAGGGTAAGCTTTAGGGTTAGTGTTAGTGTTAGGTTTAGGATTAAGGTTATGGTTATGGTTCGGGTAAGGGTAAGGGTTAGGGTTAGGGTTAGGGGTTAGGGTAAGGGTTAGGGTTAGTTTTAGGGTTAGGGTAATGGTAATGTTTAGGGTAAGGTTTACGGTTCGGGGTTAGGGTTAGGGTAAGGGTTAGGGTAAGGGTTAGGTTTTGGGTTAGGGTTAGGTTTTGGGTTAGGGTTAGGGTTAGGGTAAGGGTTAGGGTTGGGGTTAGGGTAAGGCTAAGGATTAGGGTTAGGGTTAGAGGTAGAGTTAGGTTTAGGTAAGGGTAAGGGTTTGGGTTAGGGTGAGGTTTAGGGTAAGGGTTAGGGTTAGGGTAGGTTTAGGGTTAGGGTTAGGGTAAAAGTTAGGGTTAGGGTTAGGGTTACGGTAAGTAGTAAGTTTAGGGTTAGGGTAAGGGTAAGCGGTAGGGTTAGGGTTAGGGTTGGGATAAGGTTAGGGTAAGGGATAGGGTAAGGCTACGGGTTAGGGTTAGGGTTAGGGTTAGGTTAGGTTTAAGGTTAGAGTTAGGGTTAGGGTTAGGGTTAGGGGTAGGGTTAGGTTTAGGGTTAGGTTTAGGGTAAGGGTATGGGTTAGGGTTAGGGTTAGGTTCAGGGTTAGGGTTAGGGTAAGAAATAGGGTTAGATTTAGTGTTTGGTTTAGGTTTAAGATTAGGGTTAGCATTAGGTTTGGGGTTAGGGTTAGGGTTAGAGTAAGGGTTAGGGTTAGGGTTAGGGTTAGGTTAATGGTTTTGTTTAGGGTTAGGGATAGGTTTATGTTAGGGGTTGGAATTATGGTAAGGTTAAGGGTTAGGGTTATGTTTAGGATTAGGTTTAGGGTTAGGGTTAGGGTAAGGGTAAGGGTTAGGGATACGCTTAGGGTTAGGGTTAGGTTTAGGGTTAGGGTAAGAATTAGGGTTAGGGTAAGTGTTAGGGTTAGGATTAGGGTTATTGTTAGGTTAGGGGTTAGAGTTAGGTTAAGAGCAAAGGTTAGGGTTAGGTTTAGGGTTGGGTTAGGGTTAGGGTTAGGGTGAGGGTAAGGGTAAGGGTTACGGTTCGCGTTAGGATTACGGTAAGGGTTGGGGTTAGGGTTAGGGGTAGGGTGAGCGTCAGGGTATGGGTTAGGGTTAGAGGTTATTGTTAGCGTGAGGGTTAGGGTTAGGTTTAGGGTTAGGGTTAGGGGTTAGGGTTAGGGTTAGGGTAAGGGTAATTGTTAGGTTTAGGGTTAAGGTTAGGGTAAGGGTAAGGGTTAGGGTTAGGATTAGGGTTAGGGTTAGGGTGACTTTTGAGGTGAGGGTTAGGGTTAGGGATTAGGGTTAGTGCTAGGGTTAGGGTAAGGGTTAGGGTTAGGGTAAGGCTAATTGTTAGAGTTAGGGTTAGGGTAAGGGCTACGGTTAGGGTAAGAGTTAGGTTAAGACTAAGGGTTAGAGTTAGGGTTAGGGTTAGGGTTAGGGTTAGGGTAAGGGTAAGTGTTAGGTTTAGGGTTAAGGTTAGGGTAAGGGTTAGGGTTAGGGTTAGGGTTAAGGTTAGGTTTAGTGTTAGGTTTAGGCTTAGGGTTAAGGTAAGGGTAAGGGTTAGAGTTAGGTTTAGGGTTATGGTTAGGGTTTGGGTTATGGTAAGGGTTAGGGTTAGGGTTAGGTTAAGGGTTAAGTTTAGGGTTAGGGTTAGGGTTAGGTTTAAGGTAAGGGTTATGGTTAGGGGTTAGGTTAGGGTTAGGATTAGTTTTAGGGTAAGGGTTAGGGTTAGGGTTAGGATAAAAGTTAGGGTTATAGTTAGGGTTAGGGTTAGGGTAAGCGGAAGTGTTAGTGTTAGGGTTAGGGTTACGGTTAGGGTAAGGGTAAGCGTTCGAGTTAGGGTTAGGTTGGGTTTAGGGTTGGGGTTAAGGTTAGGGTTAGGGTTAGGGTAAGGGTTAGGTTTAAGGTTAGAGTTAGGGTAAGGGTAACGCGTAGGGTTAGGGTTAGGGTTAGTGTAAAGTTTAGGGTTAGGGTTAGGGTTAAGGTTAGGGTAAGGTTAAGGTTTACGTTTAGGGTTAGGTTTAGTGTTAGGGTTAGGGTGAGGGTAAGAGTTAGGGTAAGGGTTAGATTTAGGGTTAGGTTTAGGGTAAGGGTTAGGGTTAGGGTAAGGCTAAGGGTTAGAGTAAGGGTTAGGGTAAGGGCTACGTTAGGGTTAGGGTTAGGTTAAGACTAAGGGTTAGAGTTAGGGTTAGGATTAGTGTTAGAGTTAGGGGTTAGGATTAGGGTTAGGGTTAGGGTAAGTGTAAGTGTAAGGTTTAGGGTTAAGGTTATGATAAGGATAAGGGTTAGGGTTAGGGTTAGGGGTAGGGGTAGGGGTAGGAGTAGGTTTAGGGTTTTGGTTAGGGTAAGGGTATTGGTTAGATTTAGGGTTAGTTTCAGGGTTAGGGTTAGAGTAAGGGATAGGGTTAGGATTACTGTTTGATTTTTGTTAGGGTTAGGGTTAGGGTTAGGGTTAGGTTTAGGCTTAGGTTTGGGGTTAGGGTAAGGTTAAGGGTTAGGGTTATGTTTAGGATTAGGTATAGGGATAGGGTTAGAGTAAGGGTAAGGGTTAGGGATAAGGTTAGGGTTAGAGTTAGGTTTAGGGTTAGGGTAAGGATTAGGGTTAGGGTAAGGCTTAGAGTTAGGATTAGGGTTATTGATAGGTTAGGGGTTAGAGTTAGGGTAAGAGTAAGTGTTAGGGTTAGGTTTAGTGTTGGGGTTAAGGTTAGGGTTAGGCTCAGGGTAAGGGTTAGGGTTCGGGTTAGGTTTAGGGGAAGGGTTGGGGTTAGGGTTAGGGGTAGGGTGAGCGTCAGGGTATGGGTTAGGGTTGGGTTACTGTTAGCGTGAGGGTTAGGGTAAGGGTTAGTGTTAGGGTTAGGGTAAGGTTTAGGGTTAGAATTAGGGTTAGGGTAAGGCTAATGGTTAGAGTTAGGGTTAGTGTTAGGGTAAGGGTTAGGGTTAGGTTTAGGGTTAGGTTTAGGGTGAGGGTTAGGGTGAGGGTTAGGGTTAGGGGTTAGGGTTAGTGTTAGGGTAAGAGTTAGGGTGAGGGTTAGGGTAAGGCTAAGGGTTAGAGATAGGGTTAGGGTAAGGGCTAGGGTTAGGGTTAGGGTTAGGTTAAGACTAATTGTTAGAGTTAGGGTTAGGGTTAGGGTTAGGGTTAGGGGTTAGGGTTAAGGTTCGGGTAAGGGTAAGTGTTAGGTTTAGGGTAAGGTTAAGGTAAGGGTAAGGGTAAGGATTAGGGTTAGGGTTAGGGTTAGGGTTAAGGTTAGGGTTAGTGTTAGGTTTAGGGTTAGGGTTAAGGTAAGGGTAAGGGTTAGGGTTAGGGTTAGGGTTATTGTTAAGGTTAGGGTTAGGGTTAGGGTTAGGCTAAGGTTTAGGGTTAGGGTTAGGTTAAGGGTTAAGTTTAGGGTTCGGGTTAGGGTTAGATGTAGGGTTAGGGTTAGAGTAAGGGTAAGGGTTAGAGTTAGGGTTAGGGTTAAGGTAAGGGTTATTTGTAGGGGTTAGGTTAGTGTTAGGTTAGGTTTAGGGTAAGGGTTAGGGGTAGGGTTAGGGTAAAAGTTAGGGTTAGGGTTAGGGTTAGGGTTAGGGTAAGGGGAAGTGTTAGTGTTAGGGTTAGGGTTACGGTAAGGGTAAGCGTTAGAGTTAGGGTTAGGTTGGGTTTAGGGTTGGGGTTAAGGTTAGGGTTAGAGTTAGGGTAAGGGTAAGGGTTAGGGTTAGTGTTAGGGTTAGTGTTTGGTTTAGGGTTAAGGTTAGGGTAAGGGTAAGGGTTAGGGTTAGGGTTAGGGTTAGGTTTAGGGTAAGGGTAAGTGTTAGGGTTAGGGTTAAGGTTAGGGTTAGTGTTAGGGCTAGGGTTAGGGTTAGGGTAAGGGTAAGGGTTAGGGTTAGGTTTAGGGTTAGGGTTAAGGTTAGGGTTAGGTTTAGGGTTAGGCTAAGGGTTAGTGTGAGAGTTAAGGTAAGGGTTAGGGTTTGGGTTAGGGTTAGATTAAGTGTTAGGGTTAGGGTTAGAGTAATGGTAAGGGTTAGCTTTAGGGATATGGTAAGGGTAAGGGTTAGCGTTAGGGTTAGGTTTAGGTTTAGGGTTGGGGTTAAGGTTAGGGTTAGGGTAGGGTAAGGTTAAGTGTTAGGGTTAGGGTTAGGGTAAGGGTAATTGTTTAGATTAGGGTTAGGGTTTGGGTTAGGTTTAGGGTTAGGGTAAGGGTAAGGGTTAAGTTTAGGGTTAGGTTTAGGGTTAGGGTGAGGGTAAGGATTAGTTTTAGAGTTTAGGGTTAGGGTTAGGGTTAGGGTAAGGGAAGGGTTAGGTTTAGGGTTAGGGTTAAGTTTAGGGTTAGGGTTAGGGTTAGGGTTAGGATTACGGTTAGGTTTAGGTTTAGGGTGAGGCTTAGGGTAAAGGTAAGGGTTAGGGTTAGGGTTAATTTTAGGGTTAGGGTTAAGGTTAGGGTTAGGGTTATGGTAAGCTTAAGGGTTAGGTTTAGGGTTAGGGTTAAGTTTAGGGTAAGGGTAAGGGTTAGGGTTAGGGTTAGGGTTAAGTTTAGGTTTACGGTTAGGGTTAGGGTTAGGGTTAAGGTTAGGGTTAGGGTAAGAGTTAGGGTTAGGGTTAGGTTTAGGGTTAGGGTTTGGGTAAGTGTTAGGGTTAGGCTTAGGGTTAGAGTTAGGGTTAGGGTTAGGGTAAGGGAAAGGGTTAGGGTTAGGGTTAGGGTTACGGTAAAGGTTAGGGTCAGGGTAAGGGTTATGGTTAGGTTTAGGTTTAGGGTTAACATTAAGGTTAGAGTTAGGTTTAGGGTTAGGCTAAGAATTAGGTTTAGGGTTAGGGTAAGGATAAGGGTTAGGTTTAGGGTTAGGGTTAGGGTTAGGGTAAGGGTAAGGGTTAGCGTTAGGGTTAGGGTTAGGGTAAAAGTTAGGGTTAGGGTTAGGGTAAGGGTAAGTGTTAGGGTTAGTGTTAGGGTTACAGTTAAGCTAAGGATAAGCATTATGGTTAGGTTTAGGTTTAGGTTTAGGTTTGGGGTTAAGGTTATGGTGAGGGTTAGGGTAAGTGTAAGGGTTAGGATTAGGTTTAGGGTTAGGTTTAAGGTTAGGGTTAGGGTAAGGGTAAGGGTTTGGGTTAGGGTTAGGGTTAAGGTTAGGGTTAGAGTTAGGGTTAGGGTTAATGGTAAGGGGTAGGGTTAGGGTTAGTGTTAAGGTTATGTTTAAGGTTAGGGTTAGGGTAAGGATAAGGGTTAGGGTTAGGGTTAGCGTTAGGGTAAATTTTAGTGTTAGGTTAGGGTTATGGTAAGGGTAAGGGTTAGGGTTAGGGTTAGGGTTAGGGTAAGCTTTAGGGTTAGTGTTAGTGTTAGGTTTAGGATTAAGGTTATGGTTATGGTTCGGGTAAGGGTAAGGGTTAGGGTTAGGGTTAGGGGTTAGGGTAAGGGATAGGGTTAGTTTTAGGGTTAGGGTAATGGTAATGTTTAGGGTAAGGTTTACGGTTCGGGGTTAGGGTTAGGGTAAGGGTTAGGGTAAGGGTTAGGTTTTGGGTTAGGGTTAGGTTTTGGGTTAGGGTTAGGTTTTGGGTTAGGGTTAGGGTTAGGGTAAGGGTTAGGGTTGGGGTTAGGGTAAGGCTAAGGATTAGGGTTAGGGTTAGAGGTAGGGTTAGGTTTAGGGTAAGGGTAAGGGTTTGGGTTAGGGTGAGGTTTAGGGTAAGGGTTAGGGTTAGGGTAGGTTTAGGGTTAGGGTTAGGGTAAAAGTTAGGGTTAGGTTTAGGGTTACGGTAAGTAGTAAGTTTAGGGTTAGGGTAAGGGTAAGCGGTAGGGTTAGGGTTAGGGTTGGGATAAGGTTAGGGTAAGGGATAGGGTAAGGCTACGGGTTAGGGTTAGGGTTAGGGTTAGGTTAGGTTTAAGGTTAGAGTTAGGGTTAGGGTTTGGGTTAGGGTTAGGGTTAGGTTTAGGGTTAGGTTTAGGGTAAGGGTATGGGTTAGGGTTAGGGTTAGGTTCAGGGTTAGGGTTAGGGTAAGAAATAGGGTTAGATTTAGTGTTTGGTTTAGGTTTAAGATTAGGGTTAGCATTAGGTTTGGGGTTAGGGTTAGGGTTAGAGTAAGGGTTAGGGTTAGGGTTAGGGTTAGGTTAATGGTTTTGTTTAGGGTTAGGGATAGGTTTATGTTAGGGGTTGGAATTATGGTAAGGTTAAGGGTTAGGGTTATGTTTAGGATTAGGTTTAGGGTTAGGGTTAGGGTAAGGGTAAGGGTTAGGGATACGCTTAGGGTTAGGGTTAGGTTTAGGGTTAGGGTAAGAATTAGGGTTAGGGTAAGTGTTAGGGTTAGGATTAGGGTTATTGTTAGGTTAGGGGTTAGAGTTAGGTTAAGAGCAAAGGTTAGGGTTAGGTTTAGGGTTGGGTTTAGGGTTAGGGTTAGGGTGAGGGTAAGGGTAAGGGTTACGGTTCGCGTTAGGATTACGGTAAGGGTTGGGGTTAGGGTTAGGGGTAGGGTGAGCGTCAGGGTATGGGTTAGGGTTAGAGGTTATTGTTAGCGTGAGGGTTAGGGTTAGGTTTAGGGTTAGGGTTAGGGGTTAGGGTTAGGGTTAGGGTAAGGGTAATTGTTAGGTTTAGGGTTAAGGTTAGGGTAAGGGTAAGGGTTAGGGTTAGGATTAGGGTTAGGGTTAGGGTGACTTTTAAGGTGAGGGTTAGGGTTAGGGATTAGGGTTAGTGTTAGGGTTAGGGTAAGGGTTAGGGTTAGGGTAAGGCTAATTGTTAGAGTTAGGGTTAGGGTAAGGGCTACGGTTAGGGTAAGAGTTAGGTTAAGACTAAGGGTTAGAGTTAGGGTTAGGGTTAGGGTTAGGGTAAGGGTAAGTGTTAGGTTTAGGGTTAAGGTTAGGGTAAGGGTAAGGGTTAGGGTTAGGGTTAGGGTTAAGGTTAGGTTTAGTGTTAGGTTTAGGCTTAGGGTTAAGGTAAGGGTAAGGGTTAGAGTTAGGGTTAGGGTTATGTTTAGGGTTTGGGTTATGGTAAGGGTTAGGGTTAGGGTTAGGTTAAGGGTTAAGTTTAGGGTTAGGGTTAGGGTTAGGTTTAAGGTAAGGGTTATGGTTAGGGGTTAGGTTAGGGTTAGGGTTAGTTTTAGGGTAAGGGTTAGGGTTAGGGTTAGGATAAAAGTTAGGGTTATAGTTAGGGTTAGGGTTACGGTAAGCGGAAGTGTTAGTGTTAGGGTTAGGGTTACGGTTAGGGTAAGGGTAAGCGTTCGAGTTAGGGTTAGGTTGGGTTTAGGGTTGGGGTTAAGGTTAGGGTTAGGGTTAGGGTAAGGGTTAGGTTTAAGGTTAGAGTTAGGGTAAGGGTAACGCGTAGGGTTAGGGTTAGGGTTAGTGTAAAGTTTAGGGTTAGGGTTAGGGTTAAGGTTAGGGTAAGGTTAAGGTTTAGGTTTAGGGTTAGGTTTAGGGTTAGGGTTAGGGTGAGGGTTAGAGTTAGGGTAAGGGTTAGGTTTAGGGTTAGGTTTAGGGTAAGGGTTAGGGTTAGGGTAAGGCTAAGGGTTAGAGTAAGGGTTAGGGTAAGGGCTACGTTAGGGTTAGGGTTAGGTTAAGACTAAGGGTTAGAGTTAGGGTTAGGATTAGTGTTAGAGTTAGGGGTTAGGATTAGGGTTAGGGTTAGGGTAAGTGTAAGTGTAAGGTTTAGGGTTAAGGTTATGATAAGGATAAGGGTTAGGGTTAGGGTTAGGGTTAGGGTTAGAGTTAAGGTTAAGGTTAGTGTTAGGTTTAGGGTTAGTGTTAGGGTAAGGGTAAGGGTTAGGGTTAGGGTTAGGGATAGGGTTAGGGTTAAGGTTAGGGTTAGGGTTAGTGTTAGGCTAAGGTTTAGGGTAAGGTTTAGGGTAAGGGTTAGGCTTACGGTTTGGGTTAGGGTTAGAGGTAGGGTTAGGGTTAGGGTAAGGGTAAGTGTTAGGGTAAGGGTTAGTGTTAGAGGTTAGGTTTAGGGTTAGGGTTAGGGTAAGGGTTAGTGTTAGGGTTAGGGTAAAAGTTAGGGTTAGGGTTAGGGTAAGGGTAAGTGTTAAGGTTAGGGTTAGGGTTGGGGTTAAGGTTAGGGTTAGGGTAAGGGTAAGGGTAAGGGTTAGGGTTAGGGTTAGGGTTAGGTTTAAAGTTAGAGTTAGGGTAAGGGTAAGGGTTAGTGTTAGGGTTAGCGTAAAGGTTATGGTTAAGGTTAGGGTTAGGGTTAGGTTAAGGGTAAGCGTAAGGGTTAGTGTTAGGGTTAGGGTTAGTGTACGGGTTAGGGTTAAGGTTAGGGTTAGGGTTAGGTTTAGGGTTATGGTTAGGGTAAGGGTATGGGTTAGGGTTAGGGTTAGGTTTAAGGTTAGAGTTAGGGTAAGGGTTAGGGTTAGGGTTAGGGTTAGCGTAAAGGTTATGTTTAAGGTTAGGGTTAGGGTTAGGTTAAGGGTAAGCATAAGGGTTAGTGTTGGGGTTAGAGTTAGGGTCCGGGTTAGGGTTAAGGTTAGGGTTAGGGTTAGGTTTAGGGTTATGTTTAGGGTAAGGGTATGGGTTAGGGTTAGGGTTAGGTTCAAGGGTAGGGTTAGGGTAACGGTTAGGGTTAGGATTAGTGTTTGGTTTAGGTTTAAGGTTAGGATTAGGGTTAGGGATAGGGTTAGGTTTGGGGATAGGGTTATGGTAAGAGTAAGGGTTAGGGTTAGGTTTAGGGTAAGGGTTTGGGTTAGGATTAGGGATAAGGTTAGGTTTGGGGTTACGGTTATGGTAAGGGTAAGTGTTAGGGTTATGGTTAGGATTAGGTTTAGGTTTACGGTTAGGGTAACGGTAAGGGTTAGGGTTAAGGTTAGCGTTAGGGTTAGGTTTAGGGTTAGGGTAAGGATTAGGGTTAGGATAAGGGTTAGGGTTAGGGTTAGGGTTAGGGTAATAGTAAGGTTAGGGTTAGGTTTAGGATTGCGGTTAGGGTTAGGGTTAGGGTGAGGGTAAGGGTCAGGGTTAGGTTTCGGGTTAGGGATAGGGTAAGGTTTGTGGTTAGGGTTAGGGTTAGGGTGAGCGTCAGGGTATGGGTTAGGGTTACAGGTTAGGGTTTGGGTGAGGTTTAGGGTAAGGGTTAGACTTAGGGTTAGGGTAAGGGTTAGGTTTAGAATTAGGGTTAGGGTAAGTCTAAGGGTTAGAGTTAGGGTTAGTGTTAGGGTAAGGGTTAGGGTTAGCGTTAGCGTTAGGTTTAGGGTGAGGGTTAGGGTTAGTGTTAGGGTTAGGGTAAGGGTTTGGGTTAGGGTTAGGGTAGTGCTAAGTGTTAGAGTTAGGGTTAGGGTAATGGCTAGGGTTAGGGTTAGGTTAAGACTAAGGATTAGAGTTAGGTTCAGGGTTAGGGTTAAGGGTTAGGGTTAGGGTTAGGGTTAGGGTAAGGGTAAGTGTTAGGTTTAGGGTTAAGGTTAGAGTAAGGGTAAGTGTTAGCGTTAGGGTTAGGGTTAGGGTTAATGTTAGGGTTAGTGTTAGTTTTAGGGTTAGGGTTAGTGTAAGGTAAGGATTAGGGTTAGGGTTGGGGTTAGGGTTAAAGTTAGGGGTAGGGTTAGGGTTAGGGTTAGGTTAAGCTTTAAGGTTAGGGTTAGGGTTAGGGTTACATGTAGGGTTAGGTTTAGGGTAAGGGTAAGGGTTAGGGTTAGGGTTAAGGGTTAGGGTTAGGGTTATAGTTAGGGGTTAGGTTAGGGTTAGGGTTAGGGTTAGGGTAAGGGTAAGGGTTAGGGTTAGGGTTAGGGTAAAATTTAGGGTTAGGGTTAGGGTTAGGGTTAAGGTAAGGGAAAGTGTTAGTGTTACGGTTAGGGTTACCGTTAGGGTAAGGTTGAGCGTTAGAGTTAGGGTTAGGTCGATTTTCGGGTTGGGGTTAAGGTTAAGGATAGGGTTAGGGTAAGGTTAAGGGTTAGGGTTAGGATTAGGGTTAGGGTTAGGTTTAAGGTTAGAGTTAGGGTAAGGGAAGGGTTATGGTTAGGGTTAGGGTTAGCGTAAAGTTTAGGGTTCGTGTTAGGTTTAAGGTTAGGGTAAGGGTAAGGTTTAGGGTCAGGGTTAGGGTTAGGTTTAGGGTTACGGTTAGGGTTAGAGTTAGGGTTAGGGTTAGGGTAATGGTTAGCGTTAGAGTTTGGGTTAGGTTTTGGTTTAGGGTTAGGGTTAGGGTAAGGGTAAGGTTTAGGGTTAGGTTTAGGGTTAGGTTTAGGGTTAGGGTAAGGGTAAGGGTTAGGGTTAGGGTTAGGTTTATGGTTAGGTTTACGGTAAGGGTAAGGGTTAGGATTAATGTTAGGGTTAGGTTAGGGTTAGGGTTAGGGTTAGGGTAGTGGTTAGGGTTAGGGTTAGTGTTAAAGTTAGGGTTAGTATTAGAATTAGGGATAGGGTTAGGGTAAGGGTAAGGGTTAGGGTTAGGTTTAGGGTTAGGGTTAGGGTTAAGGTTATGGTTAGTGTTAGGGTTAGGTTTAGGGTAAGGGTTAGTGATATGGGTTAGGGTTAGGGTTAGGTTTAGTGTAAGCGTTAGGATTAGGGGAAGGATTAGGTTAAGAGTTAGGGTTAGGGTTAGGGTTAGGGCAAGAGTAAGTGTTACGGTTAATGTTAGGGTTAGCGTTAGGGTTAGGGTAAGGGTAAGGGTTAGTGTTAGGATTTTGGTTAAGGGTAGGGTTAGGGTTAGGGTAAGGGTAAGTGTTAGGGTTACGGTTAGGGTAAGGGTAAGTTTTAGGATTAGGGTTAGGGTTTGGGTTAGGTTTAGGATTAGTTTAAGGGTAAGGATTAAGGTTAGGGTTAGAGTTAGGTTTAGGTTTAGGGTTAAGTTGAGGGTATGGATTAGTTTTAGAGTTAGGGTTAGGTTTAGGGTTAGGGTTAGGATAATGGTAAGGGATAGGGTTAGGGTTAGGGTAATGGTTAGCGTTAGTGTTAGGGTTAGGGTTTGGTTTAGGGTTAGGGTTAGGGTAAGGGTTAGGGTTAGGGTTAGGGTAAATGTTAGGGTTAGGGTAAGGGTTAGGGTTAGGGTTAGGTTTAGGGTTAGTGTAAGGGTAAGTGTTAGGTTTAGGTTTAGGGTTAGGTTTAGGGTTAAAGTTAGGGTTAGGGTTAGGGTAATGGTAAGTTTTAGGGTTAGGGTTAGGGTTGGGTTTAGGGTAAGTGTTAGGATTAGGGTTAGGGTTTGGGTTAGTTTTAGAGTTAGGGTAAGGGTAAGGGTTAGGTTTAGGGTTAGGTTTATGGTTAGGTTTACAGTAAGGGTAAGGGTTAGGATTAATGTTAGGGTTAGGTTAGGTTTAGGGTTAGGGTTAGGGTAGTGGTTAGGGTTAGGGTTAGTGTTAAAGTTAGGGTTAGTATTAGAGTTAGGGTTAGGGTTAGGGTAAGGGAAAGGGTTAGGGTTAGGTTTAGGGTTAGGGTTAGGGTTAAGGTTAGGGTTAGTTTTAGGGTTAGGTTTAGGGTAAGGGTTAGGGATAAGGGTTAGGTTTAGGGTTAGGTTTAGTGTAAGCGTTAGGGTTAGGGTTAGGTTAGGTTAAGAATTAGGGTTAGGGTTAGGGTTAGGGCAAGAGTAAGTGTTAGGGTTAGGGTTAGGGTTAGCGTTAGGGTTAGGGTAAGGTTAAGGGTTAGGGTTAGGTTTAGGGTTAGGCTTAGGGTTAAGGTTAGGGTTAGTGTTAGGGTTAGGTTTAGGGTAAGGGTTAGGGATAGGGGTTAGGGATAGGGTTAGGTTTAATGTAAGCGTTAGGGTTAGGGTTAGGGTTAGGTTAAGAGTTAGGGTAAGGGTTAGAGCAAGAGTAAGTGTTAGGGTTAGGGTTAGGGTTAGTGTTAGAGTTAGGGTAAGGGTAAGGGTTAGCGTTAGGGTTTTGGTTAAGGTTAGGGTTAGGGTTAGGGTAAGGGTAAGTGTTAGGTTTAGGGTTAGGGTAAGGGTAAGTATTAGGATTAGGGTTAGGGTTTGGGTTAGGTTTAGGGTTTAAGGGTAAGGGGTAAGGTTAGGATTAGGGTTAGGTTTAGGTTTAGGGTTAGGTTGAGGGTATGGATTAGTTTTAGAGTTAGGGTTAGGTTTAGGGTTAGGGTTAGGATAATGGTAAGGCTTAGGGTTAGGGTTAGGGTTAAGTTTAGGGTTAGGGTTAGAGTTAGGGGAAGGATTTGGATTAGATTTAGGTCTAGGGTTAGGCTTAGGGTAAATGTAAGGGTCAGGGTTAGGGTTAGGGTTAGGGTTTGGGTTAGGGTAAGGGTTAGGGTTAGGGTTAGGGTTAGGGTTAGCATTAAGGTTAGGGTATGGTTAGGGTAAGGGTAAGGGTTAGGGTTAGGCTTAGGTAATAGGGTTATGGTTAGGGTAAGGCGAAGGGTTAGAGTTAGGGTTAGGGTAAGGGCTAGGGTTAGGGTTATGATTAGGTTAAGACTAAGGGTTAGAGTTAGGGTTAGGGTTAGGGTTAGGCGTTAGGGTTAGGTTTAGGTTAGAGAAAGGGTAAGTGTAAGGTTTAGGGTTAAGGTTAGGATAAGGGTAAGGGTTAGGGTTAAGGTTAGGGTTAGAGTTAAGATTAGGGTTAGTGTTAGGTTAGGGTTAGGGTTAGGCTAAGGGTAAGGGTTAGGGTTAGGTTTAGGGTAAGGGTTAGGGTTACGGTTAGGGTTAGGGTTAGAGGTAGGGTTAGGGTTAGGGTAAGGGTAAGGGTTAGGGTTACTGTTAGGGTTAGGCGTTAGGGTTAGGGTTAGGGTTAGGGTAAGGGTTAGGGTTAGGGTTCGGGTTAGGTTAAAAGTTAGGGTTAGGGTTAGGGTTCGGGTTAGTGTAAGGGTAAGCGTTATTGTTAGGGTTAGGTTTGGGGTTAAGGTTAGGGTTAGGGTTAGGGTAAGGATAAGGCTTACGGTTAGGGTTAGGGTTAGGGTTTGGGTTAAGTTTAAGGTTAGAGTTAGGGTAAGGGTTAGGGTTAGGGTTAAGTTTAGCGTAAAGGTTAGGGTTAAGGTTAGGGTTAGGGTTAGGGTAAGGGTAAGTGTAAGGGTTAGGGTTAGGGTTAGGTTTAGGGTTAGGGTTAGGTTTAGTGTTAGCCTTAGGGTAAGGGTATGGGTTAGCGTTAGGGTTACGTTCAGCTTTAGGGTAAGGGTTAGGGTTAGGGTTAGTGTTAGGTTTAGTTTTAAGGTTAGGGTTAGGGTTAGGGTAAGGGTTAGGGTTAGGGTTAGGGATAGGGTTAGGTTTGGGGTTAGGTTTATGGTAAGGGTTAGGGTTAGGGTTAGGGTTAGGTTTAGAGTTAGGGTTAAGTTTAGGGTTAGGGTGTGGATTAGGGTTAGGGTAAGGGTTAGGTTTAGGTTAGGGGTTAAGGTTAGGTTAAGATTAAGGGTTAGGGTTAGGTTTAGGGTTGGGGTTAGGGTTACGGTGAGGGTAAGGGTAAGGGTTAGGGTTCGGGTTCGGGTTAGGGTAAGGGTTAGGGTTATGGTTAGGGTTAGGGTTAGGGTGAGTGTTAGGTTTAGGGTTGGGGTTAGGGGTTATGGTTAGTGTTAGGGTTAGGGTAAGTGTTAGTGTTAGGGTTAGGGTAAGGCTAAGGTTTAGATTTCGGGTTAGGGTAAGGGCTAGGGTTAGTGTTAGGGTTAGGTTAAGAATAAGGGTTAGAGTTTGGGTTAGTGTTAGGGTTAGGGTTAGAGGGTAGGGTTAGGGTTAGGGTTAGGGTAAGGGTAAGGGATAGGTTAGGTTTAAGGTTAGGGTAAGGGTAAGGATTAGGGTTAGAGTTAGGGTTAGGGTTAAGGTTAGGGTTAGTGTTAGGTTTAGAGTTAGGGTTAGGGTTAAGGTTAGGGTTAGGGTTCGGGTTAGGCTAAGGGTTAGGGTTAGCGTTAGGTTAAGGGTTAAGTTTACGGTTAGGTTTAGGGTTAGGGTTAGGGTTAGGGTTAGGGTTAAATTTAGGGTTAGGGTAAGGGTAAGGTTTAGGGTTAGGGTTAGGTTTGTGTTTAGGGTTAGGGTAAGGTAAAGATTAGGGTTAGGGTTAAATTTAGGGTTAGGGGTTAGGGTTAGGGTTAGGGTTAAATTTAGGGTTAGGGTAAGGGTACGGTTTAGGTTTAGGGTTAGGTTTGTGTTTAGGGTTAGGGTAAGAGTAAGGGTTAGGGTTGGGGTTAGGGTTAGGGTTAGGGTAAGGGTTAGGGTTAGGGTTAGTGTAGGCAAAGGTTTGGGGTTAGGGTTAGGGTAAGGGTTAGGGTTAGGGTTAGGGTAAGGGTAACCGTTAGAAGTAGGGTTAGAGTTATGGTTAGGGTTAGTGTTAGTGTTAGTGTTAGGGTTAGGGTTAGGGTTAGGGTTAGCTCAAGGGTTAGGGTTAGGATTACAGTTAGGGTTAGGGTAAGGATAAGGGTTAGGATTAGGGTTAGGGTAAGGGTAAGGGTTAGGGTTAGGGTTAGGGTTAAGTTTAGGTTTAGGGTTAGGATTAGGTTTAGGATTAGGTTTAGGTTTAGGTTTAGGGTTAGGCTTAGGGTAAGGGTAAGGGTTAGGGTTAGGGTTAGAATTAAGATTAGGGTTATGGTTAGATTTAGAGTAAGGGTAAGGTTTAGGGTTAGGTTTAGGATTAGGGTAGGGATTAGTGTTAGGGTTAGGGTTAGGGTTAGGTTTAGGGTTAGGGTAAGGGTAAGGGTTAAGGTTAGGGTTAGGTTTAGGGTTAGGCTTAGGGTAAGGGTTAGGGTTAGGGTTAGGGTAAGTTTACGGTTTAGGGTTAGGGTTAGGGTTAGGGTTAGGGGTTAGGGTTAGGGTTAGATTTAGGTTTAGGGTAAGGGTACGGTTTAGGGTTAGGCTTAGGGTTAGGGTTAGGGATAGGTTTGGGATAGGGTTAGGGTTAGGGTTAGGGATACGTTTGGGTTTAGGGTTAGGGTAATGTTTAGGGGTAGGGTAAAGATTAGGGTTAGGTTTAGATTTAGGGTTAGGGTAAGGGCACGGTTTAGGGTTAGGGGTAAGATTGGGATTAGGGTTAGGGTAAGAGTAAGGGTTAGGGTTAGGGTTAGGGTTAGGGTAAGGATTAGGGTTAGGGTTAGGGATAGGTTTGGGGTTAGGGTTAGGGTAAGGGTTAGGGTTAGGGTTAGGATTATGGTTCGGGTTAGGTTTAGTGTTAGGGTTAGGGTAAGGGTATGGGTTAGCGTTAGGGTTAGGTTGAGGGTTAGGTTTAGGGTAAGGGTTAGGGTTAGGATTAGTGTTAGGTTTAGGTTTAAGGTTAGGGATAGGGTTAGGTTTGTGGTTAGGGTTGTGGTAAGGCTAAGGTTTAGGGTTAGGGTTAGGTTTAGATTTAGGGTTAGGGTTAGGGTTAGGGTAGGGGTAAGGGTTAGGGTTAGGGTTCGGGTTAGGTTTAGGGTAAGGGTTAGGGTTAGGGTTAGAGTTAGGGTGACCGTTAGGGTATGGGTTAGGGTTAGGGGTTAGGGTTAGGGTTAGGTTAGGGTAAGGGTTAGGGTTTGGGTTAGGGTAACTGTTAGGTTTAGGGTTAGTGTTAGGGTAAGGCTAAGGGTTAGAGTTAGGGTTAGTGTTAGGGTAAGGGTTAGGTTTATGGTTATGGTTAGGGTTAGGGTTAGGGTTACGGTAAGGGTAAGTGTTAGGGTTAGGGTTAGGGTTATGGTTAGGGTAAGGGTAAGCGTTAGGGTTAGGGTTAGGGTTAGGGTTAGGGTTAGGGATAGGGTTAGGTTTGCGGTTAGGGTTATGGTAAGGTTAAGGTTTAGGGTTAGGTTTACGTTTAGATTTAGGGTTAGGGTTAGGGTTAGGGTAGGGTAAGGGTTAGGGTTAAGGTTAGGGTTAGGGTTACGTTTATGGTTAGGGTAAGGATTAGTGTTAGGGTAAGGGTTAGGGTTACGGTAAGGGTAAGTGTTAGGGTTAGGGTTAGGGTTATGGTTAGGGTAAGGGTAAGCGTTAGGGTTAGGGTTAGGGTTAGGGTTAGGGTTAGGGTTAGGGTTAGGGATAGGGTTAGGTTTGCGGTTAGGGTTATGGTAAGGTTAAGGTTTAGGGTTAGTGTTAGGTTTAGATTTAGGGTTAGGGTTAGGGTTAGGGTAGGGGTAAGGGTTAGGGTTAAGTTTAGGGTTAGGGTTAAGTTTAGGGTTAGGGTAAGGATTAGGGTTAGGGTAAGGGTTAGGGTTAGGGTTAGGGTTACGTTTAGGGTTAGGGTAAGGATTAGGTTTAGGGTAAGGGTTAGGGTTAGGTTTAGGGTTAGGTTAGGGGTTAAAATTAGATTAAGATTAAGGTTTAGGATTAGGTTTAGGGTTGGATTTAGGGTTACGGTGAGGGTAAGGGTAAGAGTTAGGGTTCGGGTTAGGTTTAGGGTAAGGGTTAGGGTTAGGGTTAGAGTTAGGGTGACCGTTAGGGTATGGGTTAGGGTTAGGGGTTAGGGTTAGGTTTAGTGTTATGGTAAGTCTAAGCGTTAGAGTTAGGGTTAGTGTTAGGGTAAGGGTTAGGGTTATGGTTAGGGTTAGGGTTAGGGTGAGGGTTAGGGTTAGGGTTAGTGTTAGGGGTTATGGTTAGTGTTAAGGTTAGGGTTAGGGTTAGGGTTAGGTTTAGGGTTAGAGGTTAGGGTTATGGTTAGGGTTAGGGTAAGGGTAAGTGTTAGGTTTAGGGTTAAGGTTAGGGTAAGGGTAAGGGTTAGGGTTAGGGTTAGGGTTAAGGTTAGGGTTAGTGTTAGGTTTAGAGTTAGGGTTAGAGTTAAGGTTAGGGTTAGGGTTCGGGTTAGGCTAAAGGTTAGTGTTAGCGTTAGGTTAAGGGTTAAGTTTAGGGTAAGGTTTAGGGTTAGATGTAGGGTTAGGTTTAGGGTAAGGGTAAGGGTTAGGGTTAGGGTTAGGGTTAGGTTTATTGTTATGCTTAGTGGTTAGGTTAGGGTTAGGGTTAGGATTAGGTTAAGGGTTAGGGTTAGGTTTAGGATAAAAGTTAGGGTTAGGGTTAGGGTTAGGGTAACGGTAAGGGTAAGTCTTAGGGTTAGGGTTAGGGTTACGGTAAGGGTAAGTGTTAGGGTTAGGGTTAGGGTTATGGTTAGGGTAAGGGTAAGGGTAAGCCTTAGTGTTAGGGTTAGGGTTAGGGTTAGGGATAGGGTTAGGTTTGCGGTTAGGGTTATGGTAAGGTTAAGGTTTAGGGATAGGGTTAGGTTTAGATTTAGGGTTAGGGTTAGGGTAGGGTAAGGGTTAGGGTTAAGGTTAGGGTTAGGGTTACGTTTAGGGTTAGGGTAAGGATTAGGGTTAGGGTAAGGGTTAGGGTTTGGGTTAGATAAGTGTTAGGGTTAGGGTTAGTGTTAGGGTAAGGCTAAGGGTTAGAGTTAGGGTTAGTGTTAGGGTAAGGGTTAGGGTTATGGTTAGGGTTAGGGTTAGGTTGAGGGTTAGGGATAGGGTTAGTGTTAGGGGTTATGGTTAGTGTTAGGTTTAGGGTTAGGGTTAGGGTTAGGTTTAGGGTTAGAGGTTAGGGTTATGGTTAGGGTTAGGGTAAGGTTAAGTGTTAGGGTTAGGGTTAGGGTTATGGTTAGGGTAAGGGTAAGCGTTAGGGTTAGGGTTAGTGTTAGGGTTAGGGTTAGGGGTAGGGTTAGGAATAGGGTTAGGTTTGCGGTTAGGGTTATGGTAAGGTTAAGGTTTAGGGTTAGGGTTAGGTTTAGATTTAGGGTTACGCTTAGGGATAGGGTAGGGGTAAGGGTTAGGGTTAAGGTTAGGGTTAGGGTTAAGTTTAGGGTTAGGGTGAGGATTAGGGTTAGGGTAAGTGTTAGGGTTAGGGTTAGGGTTAGGTTAGGTGTTAAAGTTAGATTAAGATTAAGGTTTAGGATTAGATTTAGGGTTGGAGTTAGGGTTACGGTGAGGGTAAGGGTAAGAGTTAGGTTTCGGGTTAGGTTTAGGGTAAGGGTTAGGGTTAGGGTTAGAGTTAGGGTGACCGTTAGGGTATGGGTTAGGTTTAGGGGTTAGGGTTAGGGTTAGGTTATGGTAAGGGTTAGGGTTTGGGTTAGGGTAACTGTTAGGGTTAGGGTTAGTGTTAGGGTAGGGCTAAGGGTTAGAGTTAGGGTTAGTGTTAGGGTAAGGTTTAGGGTTATGGTTAGGGTTAGGGTTAGGGTGAGGGTTAGGGTTAGGGTTAGTGTTAGGGGTTATGATTAGTGTTAGTGTTAGGGTTAGGGTTAGGGTTAGGGTTAGGGTTAGAGGTTAGGGTTATGGTTAGGGTTAGGGTAAGGGTAAGGGTTAGGTTTAGGGTTAGGGTTAAGATTAGGGTTAGTGTTAGTTTTAGAGTTAGGGTTAGGGTTAAGGTTAGGTTTAGTGTTAGGTTTAGAGTTAGGGTTAGAGTTAAGGTTAGGGTTAGGGTTCGGGTTAGGCTAAGGGTTATTGTTAGCGTTAGGTTAAGGGTTAAGTTTAGGGTTAGGTTTAGGGTTAGATGTAGGGTTAGGTTTAGGGTAAGGGTATGGGTTAGGGTTAGGGTTATGGTTACGGTAAGGGTAAGTGTTAGGGTTAGGGTTAGGGTTATGGTTAGGGTAAGGGTAAGCGTTAGGGTTAGGGTAAGGGTTGGTTTAGGGTTGGGGTTAATGTTAGGGTTAGGCTTAAGTTAAGGGTACGGGTTGGGTTTAACGTTAGGGTTAGGTTTAGGTTTAAGGTTAGAGTTAGGGTAAGGCTAAGGGTCAGGGTTAGCGTTAGGGTTAGTGTAAAGTTTTGGGTTAGGGTTAGGGTTAAAGTTAGGATAAGGGTAAGGGTTAAGTATAGGGTTACGGTTAGGTTTACGGTTAGGGGTTAGGATTAGGGTTAGGGTTAGGGTAAAGTTTAGGGTTACGGTAAGGGTTAGGGTTAGGTTAGGGTTGGTTTAGCATTAAGTTTAGGGTTAGGGTTAGGGTTAGGGTTAGGGTAAGGATTACGGTTAGGGTTAGGGTTAGGGTAAGGTTAAGGGTTAGGTTTAGGGTTAGGGTAAGGGTAAGGGTTAGGGTTAGGCTTAGGGTTAAGGTTAGGGTTAGGGTTAGGGTTAGGGTTAGGATTAGGCTTAGGGTTAGGGTTAGGGTAAGGAATAGTGTTAGGGTTAGGGTTAGGTTTAGGTTTAGGGTTAGGGTAAGGGTAAGGGTTAGGGTTAGGTTTAGGGTTAGGTTTAGGGTTAGGGCAGGGTTAGGGTTAGGGGTTAGGGTTAGTGTTAGGGTTAGATTTAGGGTTAGGGTAAGGGTACGGTTTAGGTTTATGGTTAGGTTTGTGTTTAGGGTTAGGGTAAGAGTAAGGGTTAGGGTTGGGGTTAGGGTTAGGGTTAGGGTAACGGTTAGGGTTAGGGTTAGGGTTAGGCAAAGGTTTGGGGTTAGGGTTAGGGTAAGGGTTAGGGTTAGGGTAAAGTTTAGGGTTAGTGTTTGGGTTACGGTAAGGGTAACCGTTAGAATTAGGGTTAGAGTTATGGTTAGGGTTAGTGTTAGGGTTAGGGTTAGGGTTAATGTTAGGGTTAGAGGTAGAGTTAGGGTTAGGGTAAGGGTAAGGGTTAGGGTTAGGGTTATGGTTAGGGTAAATGTTAGGATTAGGGTAAGGGTTATGGTTAGGGTTAGGTTTAAGGTTAGCATAAAGGTTAGGCTTAGGGTTAGGGTTAGCGTAAGGGTTAGAGTTAGGATTACGGTTAGGGTTAGGGTAAGGATAAGGGTTAGGATTAGGGTTAGGGTAAGGGTAAGGGTTAGGGTTAGGTTTAAGGTTAGTGTTAGGTTTAGGATTAGGATTAGGATTAGGGTTAGGCTTAGGGTAAGGATTAGTCTTAGGGTTAGGATTACGGTTAGGTTTAGGGTTAGGGTAAGGGTAAGGGTTAGGGTTAGGGTTATGTTTAGGGTTAGGGTTAGGGTAAGGGTTAGGGTTAGGGTTAGGGTAAAGATAAGGGTTAGGTTTAGGGTTAGGGTAAGGGTAAGGGTTAGGGTTAGGGTTAGGGTTAAGTTTAGGGTTAGGGTTAGGATTAGGGTTAGGATTAGTGTTCGGTTTAGGTTTAGGGTTAGGCTTAGGGTAAGTGTAACTGTTAGGGTTAGGGTTAGAATTAAGGTTAGGGTTAGGGTTAGAGTTAGAGTAAGGGTAAGGGTTAGGGTTAGGGTTAGGATTAGGGTAGGGATTAGTGTTAGGGTTAGTGTTAGGGTTAGGGTTAGGGTTAGGGTAAGGGTAAGGGTTAGGGTTAGGTTTAGGGTTAGGGTTAGGGTTACGGTTAGGGTTAGGTTTAGAGGTAGGATTAGGGTTAGAGTTAGGGTTAGGGTAAGGGTAAGGGTTAGGGTTAGTGTTAGGGTTAGGGTTAGGTTTAGGGTAAAATTAGTGTTATGGTTAGGCTTATGGTTAGGCTAAGGTGTTTGGTTTAGGGTTAGGGTTAGGTTTAGGGTAAGGGTAGGGGTTAGGGTTAGGGTTAGGTTTAGTGTTAGTGTTAGGGTTAGGGTTAGGGTAAGGGTAAGGGTTTGGGTTAAGGTTAGGGTTAGGTTTAGGTTTAGGGTTAGGGTAAGGATTAGGGTTAGGTTAAGGGTTAGGGTTAGGGTTAGGGTTAGGGTTAGGTTAGGGGTTAAGGTTAGGGTAAGAGTAAGGGTTAGGGTTAGGTTTAGGGTTGGGGTTAGGGTTACGGTGAGGGTAAGGGTAAGGGTTACGGTTCGGGTTAGGGTTAGGGTAAGGGTTAGGGTAAGGGTTAGGGTTAGGGTTAGGTTAAGACTAAGGGTTAGAGTTTGGGTTAGGTTTATTGTTGGGGGTTAGGGTTAGGGTTAGGGTAAGGGTTAGGTTTAGGGTTAAGGTTATGGTAAGGGTAACGGTTAGGGTTAGGGTTAGGGTTAAGGTTAGGGTTAGTGTTAGGTTTAGGGTTAGGGTTATGGAAAGGGGAAGGGTTAGGGTTATGGTAAGGATTAAGGTTAGTGTTAAAGTTAGGGTTACGCTAAGGGTTGGGATTAGGGTTAGGTTAAGGGTTAGGGTTAGGTTTAGGGTTAGATATAGGGTTAGGTTTAGGGTAAGGGTAAGGGTTATGGTTAGGGTTAGGGTAAGGGTTATGGTTAGAGATTTGGTTAGGGTTAGGGTTAGGTTTAGGGTAAGCGTTAGGGTTAGGGTTAGGGTAAAATTTAGGGTTAGGGTTAGGGTTAGGGTTAGGGTAAGGGTAAGTGTGAGGTTTAGGGTTAGGGTTACGGTTAGGATAAGGGTAAGCGTTAGGGTTAGGGTTAGGGTTGGGTTTAGTGTTGGCGTTAAGGTTACCTTTAGGCTTAGGGTAAGGGTAAGGTTAGGGTTAGGGTTAGGGTTAGGGTAAGGGTAATTGTTAGAATTAGGGTTAGGGTTAGTGTTAGGGTTTGTTAGGGTTAGGGTAAGGGTAAGGGTTAGGGTTAGGGTTAGGGTTAGTGTTAGGGTTAGGCTTAGGGTTAGGGTTAGTGTTAGGGTTAGTGTTAGGTTTAGGGTTAGGGTTAGAGTAAGGGTAAGGTTTAGGGTTAGGGTTAGAGTAAGTGTAAGGCTTATGATTAATGTTAGGGTTAGGGTTAGGGTTAGGGTAAGGGTTAGTGTTAGGGTTAGGGATAGGGTTAGGGTAAGGGTAAGGGTTAGGGTTAGGTTTAAGGTTAGGGTTAGGGTTAGGGTTAGGGTTAGGATTAGGGTTAGCGTTCGGGTTAGGGTAAGGATTAGTGTTAGGGTTAGTGTTAGGGTTAGGTTTACGGTTAGGGTAAGGGTAAGGGTTAGGGTTAGGGTTATGGTTAGGTTTAGAGTTAGGGTTAGGTTTAGGTTTAGGGTTAGGAGTTAGGGTTAGGGTTAGTGTTAGATTTAGGGTTAGGGTAAGTGTACGGTTTAGGGTTAGGGTTACGTTTTTGGTTAGTGTTAGGGTAAGAGTAAGGGTTAGGGTTGGGGTTAGGGTTAGGGTTAGTGTAAGGGTTAGGGTTAGGGTTAGGGTTAGGATTAGGGTTGGGTTTAGGTTTAGGGTTAGGCTTAGTGTAAGAGTAAGGGTTACGGTTAGGGTTAGGCAAAGGTTTGGGGTTAGGGTTAGGGTAAGGGTTAGGGTTAGGGTAAATGTTAGGGTTAGGGTTAGGGTTAGGGTAAGGGTAAGCGTTAGAATTAGGGTTAGAGTTATGGTTAGGGTTAGTGGTAGAGTTAGGTTTAGGGTTAGGGTTAGGGTTAGGGTTAGAGGTAGAGTTAGGGTTAGGGTAAGGGTAAGGTTTAGGGTTGTGGTTAGGGTTAGGGTAAATGTTAGGATTAGGGTAAGGGTTATGGTTAGGGTTAGGTTTAGGGTTAGCATTAAGGATAAGGGTTAGTATTAGGGTTAGGGTAAGGGTAAGGGTTAGGGTTAGGGTTAGGGTTACGTTTAGGGTGAGGGTTAGGATTAGGGTTAGGATTAGGGTTGGGTTTAGGTTTAGGGTTAGGCTTAGTGTAAGGGTAAGGGTTACGGTTAGGGTTAGAATTAAGGTTAGGGTTAGGGTTAGAGTTAGAGTAAGGGTAAGCGTTAGGGTTAGGGTTAGGATTAGGGTAGGGATTAGTGTTAGGGTTAGGGTTAGGTTTAGGGTTAGGGTAAGGGTAAGGGTTAGGGTTAGGGTTAGGTTTAGGGTTAGGGTTAGGGTAAGGGTTAGGGTTAGGGTTAGTGTTAGGTTTAGGGTTAGGGTTAGGGTTAGGGTAAGGTTACGGTTTAGGGTTAGGGTTTGGGTTAGGGTTAGGGGTTAGAGTTAGGGTTAGGACTGGATTTAGGGTTAGATTAAGGGTACGGTTTAGGGTTAGGGTTGGGGTTACATTTAGGGTTATGGTTAGGTATAGGTTTGGGTTAGGATTAGGGATAGGGTTCGGGATACGTTTGGGTTTAGGCTTAGGGTAAGGGTTAGGGTTAGGGTAAAGATTAGGGTTAGGTTTAGATTTAGGGTTAGGGTAAGGGCACGGTTTAGAGTTAGGGTTAAGTTTGGGATTAGGGTTAGGGTAAGAGTAAGGGTTAGGGTTAGGGTTAGGGTTAGGGTAAGGGTTAGGTTTAGGTATAGGGATAGGTTTGGGTTTAGGGTTAGGGTAAGGGTTAGGGTTAGGGTAAAGGTTAGGGTTAGGGTTAGGTTAGGGTAAGGGTAACTGTTAGGATTACGGTCAGGTTTAGGTTTAGGGTTAGTGTTAGGGTTAGGGTAAGGGTAAGGGTTAGGGTTAGGGTTAGTGTTAGGGTTAGGGTTAGGGTTAGTGTTAGGTTAGTGTTTGGTTTAGGGTTAGGGTTATGGTAAGGGTAAGGGTTAGGGTTAGGGTTAGGTTTAGGTAAGGGTAAGGGTTAAAATTAATGTTAGGGTTACGGTTAGGGTTAGGGTTAGGGTAAGGGTTAGAGTTAGGTTTAGGATTACGTTGAGGGTTAGTGTTAGGGTTAGGATTAGGGTTAGGGTAAGGGTAAGGTTTAGGGTTAGGGTTAGGGTTAAGGTTAGGGTTAGTGTTAGGGTTAATCTAAGGGTTAGGGTTAGGGTTAGGGTAAGGGTTAGGGTTTGGGTTAGTGTTAGGGTTAGAGTTAGGTTTAGGTTTAGGGTAAGGGTAAGGGTTAGGGTTAGGGTTAGGGTAAGGGTTAGGGTAAGGGTTAGGGTTAGGGTTAGGTTAAGACTAAGGGTTAGAGTTAGGGTTAGGTTTATTGTTGGGGGTTAGGGTTAGGGTTAGGGTAAGGGTTAGGTTTAGGGTTAAGGTTATGGTAAGGGTAAGGGTTAGGGTTAGGGTTAGGGTTAAGGTTAGGGTTAGGGTTAGGTTTAGGGTTAGGGTTATGGAAAGGGGAAGGGTTAGGGTTACGGTAAGGATTAAGGTTAGTGTTAAAGTTAGGGTTACGCTAAGGGTTAGGATTAGGGTTAGGTTAAGGGTTAGGGTTAGGTTTAGGGTTAGATATAGGGTTAGGTTTAGGGTAAGGGTAAGGGTTATGGTTAGGGTTAGGGTAAGGGTTATGGTTAGAGATTTGGTTAGGGTTAGGGTTAGGTTTAGGGTAAGCGTTAGGGTTAGGGTTAGGGTAAAATTTAGGGTTAGGGTTAGGGTTAGGGTTAGGGTAAGGGTAAGTGTGAGGTTTAGGGTTAGGGTTACGGTTAGGATAAGGGTAAGCGTTAGGGTTAGGGTTAGGGTTGGGTTTAGTGTTGGCGTTAAGGTTACCTTTAGGCTTAGGGTAAGGGTAAGGTTAGGGTTAGGGTTAGGGTTAGGGTAAGGGTAATTGTTAGAATTAGGGTTAGGGTTAGTGTTAGGGTTTGTTAGGGTTAGGGTAAGGGTAAGGGTTAGGGTTAGGGTTAGGGTTAGTGTTAGGGTTAGGCTTAGGGTTAGGGTTAGTGTTAGGGTTAGTGTTAGGTTTAGGGTTAGGGTTAGAGTAAGGGTAAGGTTTAGGGTTAGGTTTAGAGTAAGTGTAAGGCTTATGATTAATGTTAGGGTTAGGGTTAGGGTTAGGGTAAGGGTTAGTGTTAGGGTTAGGGATAGGGTTAGGGTAAGGGTAAGGGTTAGGGTTAGGGTTAGGGTTAGGGTTAGGGTTAGGGTTAGGATTAGGGTTAGCGTTCGGGTTAGGGTAAGGATTAGTGTTAGGGTTAGTGTTAGGGTTAGGTTTACGGTTAGGGTAAGGGTAAGGGCTAGGGTTAGGGTTATGGTTAGGTTTAGAGTTAGGGTTAGGTTTAGGTTTAGGGTTAGGGGTTAGGGTTAGGGTTAGTGTTAGATTTAGGGTTAGGGTAAGTGTACGGTTTAGGGTTAGGGTTACGTTTTTGGTTAGTGTTAGGGTAAGAGTAAGGGTTAGGGTTGGGGTTAGGGTTAGGGTTAGTGTAAGGGTTAGGGTTAGGGTTAGGGTTAGGATTAGGGTTGGGTTTAGGTTTAGGGTTAGGCTTAGTGTAAGAGTAAGGGTTACGGTTAGGGTTAGGCAAAGGTTTGGGGTTAGGGTTAGGGTAAGGGTTAGGGTTAGGGTAAATGTTAGGGTTAGGGTTAGGGTTAGGGTAAGGGTAAGCGTTAGAATTAGGGTTAGAGTTATGGTTAGGGTTAGTGGTAGGGTTAGGTTTAGGGTTAGGGTTAGGGTTAGGGTTAGAGGTAGAGTTAGGGTTAGGGTAAGGGTAAGGTTTAGGGTTGTGGTTAGGGTTAGGGTAAATGTTAGGATTAGGGTAAGGGTTATGGTTAGGGTTAGGTTTAGGGTTAGCATTAAGGATAAGGGTTAGTATTAGGGTTAGGGTAAGGGTAAGGGTTAGGGTTAGGGTTAGGGTTACGTTTAGGGTGAGGGTTAGGATTAGGGTTAGGATTAGGGTTGGGTTTAGGTTTAGGGTTAGGCTTAGTGTAAGGGTAAGGGTTACGGTTAGGGTTAGAATTAAGGTTAGGGTTAGGGTTAGAGTTAGAGTAAGGGTAAGCGTTAGGGTTAGGGTTAGGATTAGGGTAGGGATTAGTGTTAGGGTTAGGGTTAGGTTTAGGGTTAGGGTAAGGGTAAGGGTTAGGGTTAGGGTTAGGTTTAGGGTTAGGGTTAGGGTAAGGGTTAGGGTTAGGGTTAGTGTTAGGTTTAGGGTTAGGGTTAGGGTTAGGGTAAGGTTATGGTTTAGGGTTAGGGTTTGGGTTAGGGTTAGGGGTTAGAGTTAGGGTTAGGACTGGATTTAGGGTTAGATTAAGGGTACGGTTTAGGGTTAGGGTTGGGGTTACATTTAGGGTTATGGTTAGGTATAGGTTTGGGTTAGGATTAGGGATAGGGTTAGGGATACGTTTGGGTTTAGGCTTAGGGTAAGGGTTAGGGTTAGGGTAAAGATTAGGGTTAGGTTTAGATTTAGGGTTAGGGTAAGGGCACGGTTTAGAGTTAGGGTTAAGTTTGGGATTAGGGTTAGGGTAAGAGTAAGGGTTAGGGTTAGGGTTAGGGTTAGGGTAAGGGTTAGGTTTAGGTTTAGGGATAGGTTTGGGTTTAGGGTTAGGGTAAGGGTTAGGGTTAGGGTAAAGGTTAGGGTTAGGGTTAGGTTAGGGTAAGGGTAACTGTTAGGATTACGGTCAGGTTTAGGTTTAGGGTTAGTGTTAGGGTTAGGGTAAGGGTAAGGGTTAGGGTTAGGGTTAGTGTTAGGGTTAGGGTTAGGGTTAGTGTTAGGTTAGTGTTTGGTTTAGGGTTAGAGTTACGGTAAGGGTAAGGGTTAGGGTTAGGGTTAGGTTTAGGTAAGGGTAAGGGTTAAAATTAATGTTAGGGTTACGGTTAGGGTTAGGGTTAGGGTAAGGGTTAGAGTTAGGTTTAGGATTACGTTGAGGGTTAGTGTTAGGGTTAGGATTAGGGTTAGGGTAAGGGTAAGGTTTAGGGTTAGGGTTAGGGTTAAGGTTAGGGTTAGTGTTAGGGTTAATCTAAGGGTTAGGGTTAGGGTTAGGGTAAGGGTTAGGGTTTGGGTTAGTGTTAGGGTTAGAGTTAGGTTTAGGGTTAGGTTTTGTGTAAGGGTTAGGGTTAGGGTTAGGGTAAGGGGGGTAAGGGTAAGGGTTAGGGTTAGGGGTTAGGATTAGGTTTAGGGTAAGGGTTAGGGATAGGGGTTAGAGTTAGGGTTAGATTTTGAGTAAGGGTTAGGGTTAGGGCTAGGGTTAGGGTAAGGGTTAGGGTTAGGGTTAGGGTTAGGGCAAGGGTAAGTGTTAGGGTTAAGGTTAGGGTTAGTGTTAGGGTTAGGGTAAGGGTAAGGATTAGCGTTAGGGTTCGGTTTAGGTTTAGGGTTGGGGTTAACTTTAGGGTTAGGGTTAGGGTAAGGGTAAGTGTTAGGGTTAGGGTTAGTGTAAGGGTAAGTGTTAGGATTAGGGTTAGGGTTTGGGTTAGGTTTAGGGTTATGATAAGGTTAAGGGTTTAGTTTAGGGTTAGGTTTAGGTTTAGGTTTAGGCTTAAGGTGAGGGTAAGGATTAGTTTTAGAGTTAGGGTTAGGGTTAGGCTAAGGGTAAGGGTTAAGGTTAGGGTTAGGGTTAAGTTTAGGTTTACGGTTACGGTTAGGGTTAGGATTAGGGTTAGGTTTAGGTTTAGGGTTAGGCTTAGGATAAAGGTAAGGGTTAGGGTTAGGGTTAGGTTTAGGTTTAGGGTTAAGGTTAGGTGAGCGTTCGAATTAGGGTTTGGGAATGGGTAAGGGTTAGGGTTAGGGTAAGGGTAAGGGATAGGGTTAGGGTTAGAGTTAGGGTTAGGGGTTATGGTTAGGGTTAGGGTTAGGCTAAGGTTTAGGTTTAGGATTAGGGTAAGAGCTAGGGTTAGGGTTAGGATTAGGTTAAGACTAAGGGTTAGATTTAGGGATAGGATTAGGGTTAGGGTTAGGGTAAGAGTAAGTGTAAGGTTTAGGGTTAAGGTTAGGATAAGGGTAAGGGTTAGGGTTAGGATTAGGGT
>NW_028327707.1:545618-557147 GCF_031878675.1 Megascapheus bottae | reverse complement strand
TGGTTAGGGTTAGGATTAGGCATAGGTTTTGGGTTAGGGTTAGGTTAAGGGTTAGGGTTAGGGTTACTGTTAGGTTAGGGTTAAATTTAGGTTTAGTGGTTAGGGTAAGGGTAAGGGTTAGGGTTAGATTTAGGGTTAGGGGTTAGGTATAGGTTTAGGGACAGATTTAGCGTTAGAGTAAGGGTACGGTTTAGGGTTAGGGGTTAGGTTTGGGGGTTAGGGTTAGGGTAAGAGGTAAGGGTTAGTGTTAGGGTTAGGGTTAGGGTATAGGGTAAGGGTTAGTGTTAGGCATAGGTTAGGGGTTAGTGTTAGGGTAAGGTTTAGGGTTAGGGGAAATGTTAGGGTTAGGTTTAGGGTTAGGGTAAGGGTAACTGTTAGAATTAGGGTTAGGGTTAGTGTTTGGGTTTTTAGGGTTAGGATAAGAGTAAGAGTTAGGGTAGGGTTAGGGTTAGTGTTAGGGTTAGGGTTAGGGTTAGGGTTGGGTAAGGATTAGTGTTAGGGTAGGGTTAGGGTTAGGGTTTAGGGTTAGGGTAAGGGTTAGGGTTAGGGTTAGGGTTTGGGTAAGGATTAGTGTTAGGGTTAGGGTTAGGGTTAGGTTTAGGGTTAGGGTAAAGGGTAAGGGATAGGTTAGGGTTAGGTTAGGTTTAGGGTTAGGGGTTAGGGTTAGGTTTAGGGTTAGGGTTAGGGTTAGGTTAGGGTTAGGGTTAGGATTAAGGGTTAGGGTTAGGGTTTGGGTAAGGATTAGTGTGAGGGTTAGCTTAGCGTTAGGTTTAGGGTTAGGGTAAGGGAAGGGGTTGGGTAGGGTTAGGGTTAGGTTTAGGTTAGGGTTAGGGGTTAGGTTAGGGTTAGGGTTAGGGTTAGGGTTAGGTGTTAGGATTTAGGTTAGGGGTAATGGGTACGGTTTAGGTTTATGGTTAGGTTGTGGTTAGGGTTAGGGGAAGAGTAAGGGTTAGGGTTGGGGTTAGGGTTAGTGTAAGGGTTAGGGTTAGGGTTAGGCATAGTTTTGGGTTAGTGTTAGGGTAAGGGTTAGGGTTAGGGGAAATGTTAGGGTTAGGGTTAGGGTTAGGGTAAGGGTAACTGTTAGAATTAGGGTTAGAGTTAGTGTTTGGGTTTGTTAGGGTTAGGATAACAGTAATGTTAGGGGTTAGAGGTTAGGGTTAGTGTTAGTGTTAGGGTTAGGGTTAGGTTAGTGTTAGGGTTAGTGTTAGGTTTAGGGTTAGGGTTAGGGCAAGGGTAAGGGTAAGTGTTAGGTTTCGGGTTAGGGTAAGGGTAAGGGTTATGGTTAGCTTTGGGTTAAGGTTAGGGTTAGGGTTAGGGTTAGGGTTAGGGTTAGGGTTAGGTGGTTAGCATTAAGTTTAGGGTTAGGGTTAGGTTAGGGTTAGGGTAAGGATAAGGATTAGGTTTAGGGTTAGGGTAAGGGTAAGGGTTAGGGTTAGGGTTAGGGTTAAGGTTAGTGTTAAGGTTAGGGTTAGGGTTAGGATTAGGGTTAGGGTTAGGGTTTGGGTAAGGATTAGTCTTAGGTTAGGGTTAGGGTTAGGTTAGGGTTAGGGTAAGGGTAAGGGATAGGGTTAGGTTTAGGGTTAGGTTTAGGGTTAGGGTTAGGGTTAGGGTTTAGGGTTAGGGTTAGGGTTAGGGTTAGTGTTAGATTTAGGGTTAGGATAAGGGTAAGGGTAAGGGTAAGTGTTAGGTTTCGGGTTAGGGTAAGGGTAAGGGTTGTGGTTAGCTTTAGGGTTAAGGTTAGGTTTAGGGTTAGGGTTAGGGTAAGGGTTAAGGTTAGGGTTAGGTTAGGGTTAGCATTAAGTTTAGGGTTAGGGTTAGGGTTAGGGTTAGGGTAAGGATAAGGTTTAGGTTTAGGGTTAGGTAAGGGTTAGGGTTAGGTTAGGGTTAAGGGTTAGGGTTTAGGTTAGGTTAGGATTAGGGTTAGGGTTAGGGTTTGGTAAGGATTAGGGTTAGGGTTAGGGTTAGGGTGAGGGTAAGTGTTAGGATTAGGGTAGGGTTTGGGTTAGGTTTAGGGTTAGGATAAGGTTAAGGGTTAAGGTTAGGGTTAGGTTTAGGTTTAGGGTTAGGGTGAGTGTAAGGATTAGTTTTAGAGTTAGGTTAGGTTTAGGGTTAGGGTAGGTAAGGGTTAGGGTTAGGTTAGGGTAGGTTTAGGTTAGGGTTAGGGTTAGGGTTAGGGTTAGGGTTAGGGTTAGGGTTAGTGTTAGATTAGGGTTAGGGTAAGGGTACGGTTTAGGTTTGGTTAGGTTTGTGGTTATGGTTAGGGAAGAGTAGGGTAGGGTTGCTTAGGGTTAGTGTAAGGTTAGGGTTAGGGTTAGGCATGGTTTGGGTTAGTGTTAGGGTAAGGTTTAGGGTTAGGGAATGTTAGGGTTAGGGTAGGGTTAGGTAAGGGTTAGGGTTAGGCATAGGTTGGGGTTAGTGTTAGGGTAAGGTTAGGGTTAGGGGAAATGTTTAGGGTTAGGGTAGGTTAGGGTAAGGGTAACTGTTAGATTAGGGTTAGGGTTAGTGTTGGGTTGTTAGGGTTAGGATAAGAGTAAGAGTTAGGGGTTAGGGTTAGTGTTAGTGTTAGGGTTAGGGTTAGGGATAGTGTTAGGGTTCGTGTTAGTTTAGGTTAGGGTTAGGGTAAGGGTAAGGGTTAGTGTTAGGTTTCGGGTTAGGGTAAGGGTAAGGGTTATGGTTAGCTTAGGGTTAAGGGTTAGGTTTAGGGTTAGGTTAGGGTTAGGGTTAGGGTTAGGGTTAGCATTAAGTTTAGGGTTAGTGTTAGGGTTAGGGTTAGGGTAAGGATAAGGGTTAGGTTTAGGGTTAGGTGAGGGTAAGGGTTAGGGTTAGGGTTAGGGTTAAGGTTAGGGTTAGGTTTAGGGTTAGGGTTAGGATTAGGGTTAGGGTTAGGGTTTGGGTAAGGATTAGTGTTAGGGTTAGGGTTAGGGTTAGGTTTAGGGATAGGGTAAGGGTAAGGGATAGGGTTAGGGTTAGGGTTAGGTTAGGGTTAGGGTTAGGGATAGGTTTGGGTTAGGATTAGGGTTAGGGTAGGGATACGTTTGGTTAGTTTAGGGAAGGGTTAGGGTTAGGGTAAGATTAGGTTTGGGTTTAGATTTAGGATTAGGGTAAGGGCACGGTTTAGGTTAGGGTTAATTTGGGATTAGGGTTAGGGTAAGAGTAATGGTTAGGGTTAGGGTTAGGGTTAGGTTAGGGTAAGAGTTAGGTTTAGATTTGGGATAGGTTTGAGGTTAGGGTTAGGGTAAGGGTTAGGGTTAGGGTAAAGGTTAGGGTTAGGTTTAGGTTAGGGTAAGGGTAACTGTTAGGATTAGGGTCCGGTTAGGGTTAGGGTTAGTGTTAGGGTTAGGGCAAGGGTAAGGGTTAGGGTTAGGGTTAGGGTTAGTGTTAGGGTTAGGGTTAGGGTTAGTGTTAGGGTTAGTGTTTGTTTAGGGTTAGATTTACGGTAAGGGTAAGGGTTAGGGTTAGATTAGGGTAAGGGTAAGGGGTAGGATTAATGTTACGGTTAGGGTTAGGATTAGGGTTAGGGTAAGGTTAGAGTTAGGGTTACGATTAAGGTTAGGGTTAGTCTTATGGTTAGGGTTAAGTTTAGGGTTAATCTAAGGGTTAGGGTTATGGTTAGGGTAAGGGTTAGGGTTTGGGTTAGTGTTATGGTTAGAGTTAGGGTTAGGGTTAGGGTAAGGGTAAGGGTTAGGGTTAGGGTTAGGGTAGGGTAAGTGTTAGGGTTAGGGTTAGGATTAGGTTTAGGGTAAGGGTTAGGGATAGGGTTAGAGTTACGGTTAGGTTTAGTGTAAGGGTTAGGGTAGGGTGAGGTTAGGTTTAGGGTTGGGGTAAGGTTAGGTTAGGTTAGGGTAAGGAGTTAGGGTTAGGGTTAGGGTAAGGGTAAGTGTTAGGATTAGGGTTAGGGTTTGGGTTAGGTTTAGGGTTAGGATAAGGTTAAGGGTTAAGGTTAGGGTTAGGGTTTAGGTTAGTGTAGGGTGAGTGTAAGGATTAGTTTTAGAGTTAGGGTTAGGTTAGGGTTAGGGTAAGGGTAAGGTTAGGGTTAGGTTGTAGGTTAGGTTTAGGTTAGGGTTTAGGGTTAGGATTAGGGTTAGGTTTAAGGTGTAGGGTTAGGCTTAGGGTAAAGGTAAGGGTTAGGGTTAGGGTTATGTTAGGGTTAGGTTTAGGTTAGGTTAGCGTTAGGTTAGGGTTGGGAAAGCGTAAGGGTTAGGATTAGGGTAAGGGTAAGGGATAGGGTTAGGGTTAGGGTTAGGGTTAGAGATTACGGTTAGGGTTAGGGTTAGGCTAAGGGTTAGACTTAGGGTTAGGATAAGGGCTAGTGTTAGGGTAGGTTAGGTTAGACTAAGGGTTGATTAGGGTTAGGGTTAGGTTAGGGTTAAGGGTAAGGGTAAGTGTAAGGTTTAGGGTTAAGTTAGGGTAAGGGTAAGGGTTAGGGTTAGGATTAGGGTTAGAGTTAAGGTTAGGGTTAGTGTTAGGGTTAGGTTTAGGGTTAGGGTAAGGGTTAGGGTTAGGTTTAGGGTTAGGGTTAGGGTTACGTTAGGGTTAGGGTTAGAGGTATGGGTATGGTTAGGGTAAGGTAAGGGTTAGGGTTAGTGTAGGTTTAGGGTTAGGGTTAGGTTTAGGGTTAGGGTTAGGGTTAGGGTTAGGGTTAGGGTAAGTGTTAGGCTTAGGGTTAGGTTTAGGGTAAAAGTTAGTGTTAGGGATAGGGTTACGGTTAGGCTAAGGTGTTTGGTTTAGGGTTAGGGTTAGGGTTAGGTTAAGGGTAGGGGTTAGGGTTAGGGTTAGGTTTAGGGTTAGGGTTAGGATTAGGGTTAGGATAAGCGTAAGGGTTTGGGTTAAGGTTAGGGTTAGGTTTAGGTTTAGGGTTAGGGTAAGGATTAGGGTAAGGGTTAGGGTTAGGTTTAGGGTTAGGTTAGATAGGGTTAGGGTAAGGGTAAGGGTTTGGGTTAAGGTTAGGGTTAGGTTTAGGTTAGGGTTAAGGATTAGGGTAAGGGTTAGGGTTAGGGTTAGGGGTAGGTAAGGCTAAGGGTTAGAGTTAGGTTTAGTGTTATTGTAAGGATTATTGTTAGGGTTAGGGTTAGGGTGAGGCTTAGGGTTAGGGTTAGGTTAGGGTTAGGGTTAGTGTTAGTGTTAGGGTAAGGATTAGGGTTAGGGTTAGGGTAAGACTAAGGGTTAGAGTTAGGGTTAGGGTAAGGCTAAGGGTTAGAGTTATGGTTATGGTAAGGGCTAGGGTTAGGGTTAGGGTTAGGTTAAGACTAAGGGTTAGAGTTAGGGTTAGGGGTAGTGTTAGGGGTTAGGGTTAGGGTTAGGGTTAGGGTAAGGGTTAGGTTTAGGGTTATGGTTAGGGTAAGGGTAACTGTTAGATTAGGGTTGGGGTTAGGGTTAGGGTTAGGTTAGTGTTAGGGTTAGGGTAAGGGTAAGGGTAAGGGTAGGTTAGGGTTAGGTGAAGGGTAGGGTTAGGGTTAGGGTTAAGGTTTAGGGTTAGGGTTAGGATTAGGGTTAGGATAAGCGTAAGGGTTTGGGTTAACGTTAGGTTAGGTTTAGCTTTAGGTTAGGGTAAGGATTAGGGTAGGGTTAGGTTTAGGTTAGGGTTAGGTTAGGATTAGGGTTAGGGTAAGGGTAAGGGTTTGGGTTAAGGTTAGGTTAGGTTTAGGTTTAGGGTTAGGGTAAGGATTAGGGTAAGGTTAGGGTTAGGGTTAGGGTTAGGGTAAGGCTAAGGGTTAGAGTTAGGTTTAGTGTTATTGTAAGGTTTTTGTTAGGGTTAGGGTTAGGTGAGGCTTAGGGTTAGGGTTAGGGTTAGGGGTTAGGGTTAGTGTTAGTGTTAGGGTAAGGATTAGGGTTAGGGTAGGTAAGACTAAGGTTAGAGTTAGGGTTAGGGTAAGGCTAAGCGTTAGAGTTATGGTATGATAAGGGCTAGGGTTAGGGTTAGGGTTAGGTTAAGACTAAGGTTAGAGTTAGGGTTAGGGGTAGTGTTAGGGGTTAGGTTAGGGTTAGGGTTAGGGTAAGGGTTAGGTTTAGGGTTATGGTTAGGGTAAGGGTAACTGTTAGAGTTAGGGTTGGGGTTAGGGTTAGGGTTAGGGTTAGGGTTAGTGTTAGGGTTAGGGTAAGGGTAAGGGTAAGGGTTAGGGTTAGGGTTAGGGTTAGGGTAGTGTTAGGGTTAGGATTAGTGTTGTGTTAAGGTTAGCAGGTTAGGGTAGGGTTAGGTAGGGTAAGTGTTAGGGTTAGGTAGGGTAAGGATAAGTTTAGGTTTAGGGTTAGGGTAAGGTAGGGTTAGGGTGTTAGGGTAAGTTTAGGGTTAGGGTTAGGGTTAGGGTTAGGATTAGGTTAGGCTTAGGGTAAGGGATTAGTGTTAGGGTTAGGGTAGAGTTAGGTTTAGGGTTAGGGTAAGGTCAAGGTTAGGTTAGGGTTAGGGTTAGATTAGGTTTAGGGTTAGGGTTAGGATTAGGTTAGTTTAGGGTTAGGGTAAGGGTATGGTTTAGGGTAGGGTTAGGGCTTGGGTTAGGGTTAGGGTAAGAGTAACGGGTTAGGTAGTTTAGGGTTAGGGTAGGTAGGGTTAGGCATAAGTTTGGGTTAGGGTTAGGGTAAGGTTTAGGTTAGGGTTAGGGTTAGGGTTAGGGTAAGTGTAGGGTTATGGGTTAGATTAGGTTAGGGTAAGGGTTAGGGATAGGGTTAGAGTTAGGGTTAGGTTAGTGTAAGGTTAGCATTAGGTGAGGTTTAGTTTTAGGGTTGGGGTTAAGGTTAGGTTAGGGTAGGGTTAGGTTAGGGTTAGTGTTAGATTTAGGGTTAGGGTAAGGTACGTTAGGTTTAGGGTTAGGTTGTGGTTAGGGTTAGGGAGAGTAAGGTTAGGGTTGGGTTAGGGTTAGTGTAAGGTTTAGGTTAGGGTTAGGCAGGTTTGGTTAGTGTAGTGTAAGGTTTAGGGTTAGGGGAAATGTTAGGGTTAGGGTTAGGGTTAGGGTAAGGGTAACTGTTAGAATTAGGGTTAGGGTTAGTGTTTGGGTTTGTTAGGGTTAGGATAAGAGTAAGGGTTAGGGGTAGGGTTAGGGTTAGTGTTAGTGTTAGGGTTAGGGTTAGGGTTAGTGTTAGGGTTAGTGTTAGGGTTTAGGTTAGGGTTAGGGTAAGGGTAAGGGTAAGTGTTAGGTTTCGGGTTAGGGTAAGGGTAAGGGTTATGCTTAGCTTTAGGGTTAAGGTTAGTTTTAGGGTTAAGGTTAGTGTAAGGGTTAGGGTTAGGATTAGGGTTAGGGTTAGCATTAAGTTTAGGGTTAGGGTTAGGGTTAGGGTTAGGGTTAGAGTAAGGATAAGGGTTAGGTTTAGGGTTAGGGTAAGGGTAAGGTTTAGAGTTATGGTTAGGGTTAAGGGTTAGGGTTAGGGTTAGGGTTAGGATTAGGCATAGGTTTTGGGTTAGGGTTAGGTTAAGGGTTAGGGTTAGGGTTACTGTTAGGTTAGGGTTAAATTTAGGTTTAGGGTTAGGGTAAGGGTAAGGGTTAGGGTTAGATTTAGGGTTAGGGGTTAGGTATAGGTTTAGGGACAGATTTAGCGTTAGAGTAAGGGTACGGTTTAGGTTTATGGTTAGGTTTGTGGTTAGGGTTAGGGGAAGAGTAAGGGTTAGGGTTGGGGTTAGGGTTAGTGTAAGGTTTAGGGTTAGGGTTAGGCATAGGTTTGGGGTTAGTGTTAGGGTAAGATTTAGGGTTAGGGGAAATGTTAGGGTTAGGGTTAGGGTTAGGGTAAGGGTAACTGTTAGAATTAGGGTTCAGGGTTAGTGTTTGGGTTTGTTAGGGTTAGGATAAGAGTAAGAGTTAGGGGTAGGGTTAGGGTTAGTGTTAGTGTTTAGGGTTAGGGTTAGGGTTAGGGTTTGGGTAAGGATTAGTGTTAGGGTTAGGGTTAGGGTTAGGTTTAGGGTTAGGGTAAGGGTTAGGGTTAGGGTTAGGGTTTGGGTAAGGATTAGTGTTAGGGTTAGGGTTAGGGTTAGGTTTAGGGTTAGGGTAAGGGTAAGGGATAGGGTTAGGGTTAGGGTTAGGTTTAGGGTTAGGTTTAGGGTTAGGGTTAGGGTTAGGTTTAGGGTTAGGGTTAGGATTAGGCTTAGGGTTAGGGTTTGGGTAAGGATTAGTGTTAGGTTTAGGGTAGGTTAGGTTTAGGGTTAGGGTAAGGGTAAGGAAGGGTTAGGGTTAGGGTTAGGGTGTTAGGTTTAGGTTAGGGTTAGGGTTTAGGGTTTAGGGGTTAGGGTTAGGGTTAGTGTTAGATTTAGGGTTAGGGTAAGGGTACGGTTTAGGTTTATGGTTAGGTTTGTGGTTAGGGTTAGGGGAAGAGTAAGGGTTAGGGTTGGGGTTAGGGTTAGTGTAAGGGTTAGGGGTTAGGGTTAGGCATAGGTTTGGGGTTAGTGTTAGGGTAAGGTTTAGGGTTAGGGGAAATGTTAGGGTTAGGGTTAGGGTTTAGGGTAAGGGTAACTGTTAGAATTAGGGTTAGAGTTAGTGTTTGGGTTTGTTATGGTTAGGATAAGAGTAATGGTTAGGGGTAGGGTGGTTAGGGGTTAGTGTTAGGGTTAGGGTTAGGGTTAGGGTTAGTGTTAGGTTTAGGGTTAGGGTTAGGGTAAGGGTAAGGGTAAGTGTTAGGTTTCGGGTTAGGGTAAGGGTAAGGGTTATGGTTAGCTTTTGGGTTAAGGTTAGGTTTAGGATTAGGGTTAGGGTTAGGGTTAGGGTTAAGGTTAGGGTTAGCATTAAGTTTAGGGTTAGGGTTAGGGTTAGGGTTAGGGTAAGGATAAGGGTTAGGTTTAGGGGTTAGGGTAAGGGTAAGGGTTAGGGTTAGGGTTAGGGTTAAGGTTAGGGTTAGGTTTAGGGTTAGGGTTAGGATTAGGGTTATGGTTAGGGTTTGGGTAAGGATTAGTGTTAGGTTTAGGATTAGGGTTAGGTTTAGGGTTTAGGGTAAGGGTAAGGTAGGGATAGGGTTAGGGTTAGGGTTAGGGTTAGGTTTAGGGTTAGGGTTAGGGTTAGGTTTAGGGTTAGGGGTTAGGGTTAGGGTTAGTGTTAGATTTAGGGTTAGGGTAAGGGTACGGTTTAGGTTTAATGGTTAGGTTGTGGTTAGGGTTAGGGGAAGAGTAAGGGTTAGGGTTGGGGTTAGTGTTAGGGTAAGGGTAAGGGTTAGGGTTAGGGTTAGGGTTAGGGTTAGGTAAATGTTAGGATTAGGGTAAGGGTTATGGTTAGGGTTAGGTTTAGGGTTAGCATTAAGGTTAGGGTTAGGGTTAGGTTTAGGGTTAGGGTAAGGGTTAGGGTTAGGATTAGGGTTAGGGTTAGGGTAAGGATAAGGGTTAGGGTTAGGGTTAGGGTAAGGGTTAGGGTTAGGGTTAGGGTTAGGGTTAAATTAGGGTTAGGGTTACGATTAGGGTTAGGATTAGGGTTAGGTTTAGGTTTAGGGTTAGGGCTTAGGGGTAAGGGTAAGTCTTAGGGTTAGGGTTCGGTTTAGGGTTAGGGTAAGGGTAAGGGTTAGGGTTAGGGTTAGTGTTAGGTTTAGGGTTAAGGTTAGGGTTAGGGTAAGGTTACGGTTTAGGATTAGGATTAGGGTTAGGGGTTAGGGTTAGGGTTAGGGTTAGATTTAGGGTTATATTAAGGGTACGGTTTAGGGTTAGGGTTAGGTTTACGGTTAGGGTTAGGGATAGGTTTGGGTTAGGATTAGGGTTAGGGTTAGGGATACGTTTGGGTTTAGGGTTAGGGTACGGGTTTGGGTTAGGGTAAAGATTAGGGTTGGGTTTAGATTTAGGATTAGGGTAAGGGCACGGTTTAGGGTTAGGGTTAGGTTTAGGGTAAGAGTTAGGGTTAGATTTAGGGATAGGTTTGGGTTAGGGTTAGGGTAAGGGTTAAGTTTAGGGTAAAGGTTAGAGTTAGGGTTAGGTTAGGGTAAGGGTTAGAGTTAGGGTTAGGGTAAGGGCTAGGGTTAGGGTTAGGGTTAGGGTTAGGGTTAGGTTTAGGGTTAGGGTTAGGATTAGGGTTAGGATAAGGGTAAGGGTTTGGGTTAAGGTTAGGGTTAGGTTTAGGTTTAGGGTTAGGTTAAGGATTAGGGTAAGGGTTAGGGTTAGGTTTAGGGTTAGGGTAAGGGTAAGGGTTTGGGGTTAAGGTTAGGGTTCGGTTTAGGGTTAGGGTTAGGGTAAGGATTATGGTAAGGGTTAGGATTAGGGTTAGGGTTAAGGTAAGGCTAAGGGTTAGGAGTTAGGTTTAGTGTTATTGTAAGGTTTATTGTTAGGGTTAGGGTTAGGGTGAGGCTTAGGGTTAGGGTTAGGGTTAGGGGTTAGGGTTAGTGTTAGTGTTAGGGTAAGGGGTGGTTAGGGTTAGGGTTAGGGTAAGACTAAGGGTTAGAGTTAGGGTTAGGGTAAGGCTAGGGTTAGAGTTAGGGTTATGGTAAGGGCTAGGGTTAGGGTTAGGGTTAGGTTAAGACTAAGGGTTAGAGTTAGGGTTAGGGTTAGTGTTAGGGTTTAGGGTTAGGGTTAGGGTTAGGGTAAGGGTTAGGTTTAGGGTTATGGTTAGGGTAAGGGTAACTGTTAGAATTAGGGTTGGTTAGGGTTAGGGTTAGGGTTAGTGTTAGGGTTAGGTAAGGGTAAGGGTAAGGGTTAGGTTTAGGGTTAGGGTTAGTGTTAGGGTTAGGGTTAGGATTAGGGTTTGTGTTAAGGTTACCATTAAGGTTAGGGTTAGGGTTAGGGTTAGGGTAAGTGTTAGGGTTAGGGTTAGGGTTAGGGTAAGGATAAGGTTTAGGTTTAGGGTTAGGGTATGGGTAAGGGTTAGGGTTTGGGGTTAGGGTAAAGTTTAGGGTTAGGGTTAGGGTTAGGGTTAGGATAGGTTTAGGGTTAGGCTTAGGGTAAGGATTAGTGTTAGGGTTAAGGTTAGAGTTAGGTTTAGGGTTAGGGTAAGTCAGGGTTAGGGTTAGGGTTAGGTTAGATTAGGTTTAGGGTTAGGGTTAAGGATTAGGGTTAGATTTAGGGTTAGGGTAAGGGTACGGTTTAGGGTTAGGGTTAGGTTTGGGGTTAGGGTTAGGGTAAGAGTAACGGTTAGTGTTAGTTTAGGGTTAGGGTAAGGGTTAGGGTTAGGCATAAGTTGGGTTTAGGGTTAGGGTAAGGTTTAGGTTTTGGGTTAAGGTAAGGGTAACTGTTAGAATTATGGTTAGGGTTAGGTGTTAGGGTTAGTGTTATGGTTACGGTAAGGTAAGGGTTAGGATTAGGGTTAGTGTTAGTGTTAGGGTTAGTGGTAGGTTTAGGGTTAAGTTTAGGGGAAGGGGAAGGGTTAGTGTTAGGGTTAGGGTTAGAATAAGTGTAAGGCTTAGGATTAATGTTAGGGTTAGGGTTAGTGTTAGGGTTAGTGTTAGGGTAAGGGTAAGTATTAGGGTTAGTGTTAGGGTTAGGGTAAGGTTTAGGGCTAGGGTTAGGGTTAAGGCTGGATTTAGTGTTAGGGTTAGGGGTTAGGGTTAGGGTAAGGGTAAGGGTTAGGGTTAGTGTAAGGGTTAGGGTTAAGGTTAGGGTTAGGGTTAGGGTTAGGCTAAGGATTAGGGTTAGGTTTCGGGTAA